>NC_068368.1:9302682-9382702 GCF_020536995.1 Dreissena polymorpha | reverse complement strand
ACAGACCCCACGGGCTGAGCTAAGGAGAGAACTGACCCCAGATACTGAGCATAGGAGAGAACTGACTTTAGAGACTGAGCATAGCAGAGAACTGACCCCACCGACTGAGCATAGGAGAGAACTGACCCCACGGACTGAGCTAAGGAGAGAACTGACCCCAGAGACTGAGCATAGGAGAGAACTGACCACCACGGCTAAGCAAAGGATAGAAACTGACCCCAGAAGATTGAACATAAGAGAGCAATTACCCCACAGACCTGCAGACATAAAAGAGAACTGACCCCACAGACTGAGCACCGTTGGGAACTTATCTCACATACTGAAGCTAAGATGAGAACTAACCCCAGAGACTGAGCATAGGAGCGAACTGACCCACAGACTAAGTATAGGAGAGAACTGACCCCACATGTTGAGCAAAGGAGAGAACTGACCCCAGAGACTGAGCATAGGAGAGAACTGACCCCACACGAATCAGTGAAGGAGAAAACTTACCACTCTGACTGAGATTTGAGAGAACTGACCCCTAAGACTGAGCATAGGAGAGAACTGACCCCGAAGACTCAGCATAGGAAAGAACTGAACCCCACAGACTGAGATAAGAGGAGAACTGACCCCACAGACTGACAAGTGCAGAGAAGTGACCACACAGACTGAACATAGAATAGAACATTCCCTAACTCTGAGCATGGGATAGAACAGACCCCACAGATAAGCATAGCAGAGAACTTACCCCAGATACTGAAAATATGGTACAACTGACCCTACATACTGAGATAGGGAGAAACTAACCCCACAGACTGAGCATAGGAGAGAACTGACACCACAGCTGTAGGATAGGAGGAAAACTGACCCCAGAAACTGAAAATATGATACAACTGTCCCACTACTAAGCATTGGATATACCTGATCCCACAGACTCAGCATAGGAGACAAATTACCCCCCCACATACTTAGCATAGAAGACAACTGACCCCACAGACTAAGCTGAGGAGATTACTTACCCCACATACTGAGTATAGCAAAGAACCGACCCCACAGACATAGCATAGGAAAAGACTGACCCCACAGACTGAGCATAGAAAAGATCTACCCCATGTACTGAGCATAGAAGAGAACTTACCACAGAGACTTAGCATATGAGAGAACTCACCCAACAGGCTAAACATAAGAGAGAACTGACCCACGGACTGAGCAAAACAGAGAACTGACACCACCAGACTTAGCATAGGAGACAACTGACCCCACAGGACTAAACTGAGGAGATAATTTACCCCACATACCGAGCAAAGCAAAGAACCGACCCACAGACATAGCATATGAAAGAACTGACCCCACAGACTGAGCATAGAAAAGAATCTGGACCCCCATATACAGCGCATCGTAGAAAACTGACTCCACCGACTGAGCATATGAGAGAACTGACCCCACAGTCTGAGCATAGGAGGGAACTGACCAACAGACTGAGCAAAGCAAAAAACTGACCCGACAAACTGAGCATAGGAGATAACTCAACCACAGACTGAGCAAAGCAGAGAACTGACCCGACAGACTGAGCAAAGCAGAAAACTGACCCCACAGACTGAGCATAGGAGAGAACTGACCCACAAACTGAGCAAAGCAGAAAACTAACCCCACAGACTGACCAGTTGCAGTGAACAGACCACACAGACATAGCATAGGAGAGAACTGACCCACAGATTGAAGATAGCCAAGAAACTGACAATACAGACTAAGTATAGGAGAGAACTGATCCCAAAGGACTAAGATAAGGAGTAAACTGACCCCACAGCCTGAGCATAGCAGAGAACCGACCCACAGACTGAGCATAGGATAGAACTGACCACACAAACTGAGCTTAGGAGCGAACTGCCCCCACAAATTTAGCTAAGGACTGACCCCACATACTTAGCATAGCAGAGAACCAACACTAAATACTGAACATCAGAGAAAACTGATCCAAAAGACTGAGCTAAGGAGAGAACTGACCCCACAAACCAAGCATAGGAGACAACTGACCCCACATACTTAGCAAATGAGAGAACTGACCCACATACTTAGCATAGGAGAGAACTGACTCAAAGGCTACGCTGAATATAGAACTGACCCCACAGACTAAGCATATGAGAGAAACTGACCCCATACACTTAGCATAGGAGAGAACTGACCCCATATACTGAACATAGGAGAAAACTGAACTCACAGACTGAGCATAGGAGAGAACTGACCCCACAGAGTGAGCATAGGAGAAAACTGACCTCACAGACTAAGCATAGGAATGAACAGAACCCACATACTAAGCATAGGATAGAACTCACCACACAGACTGTCAAAAGCGTAATTGACATCTATTTCAAGTACCAGCCATAACTTTTGATAAATGAATTTAATTTTGCATTCAATCTTATTGTTCTCAGTGTACTGGAGGTGCGCTCGTTAACATACTTATTTTCACCCTGTAGTGAATTTTTTTAACGGTCATTCCTCGAAAGCAACGACATATCCTTTATTAATGTATCAAAGAAAGAATGATGGTAGCAAATGTTCCTAACAGATCTGTATAATTTTAATGATAAAATAACCTTTTATATTTATAAAATATACTTTATACATTTAATTTATTTAAGTTTTAATAATAAACCTTTCTAGTTCGTCATATTAGGTCATTCTTAGCGTTGAAAAATAACATAATGTGCATTTCGAAACACTATATGCACAATATACTCAATCAAACGAAACTCAAACAGTTGAACTTTGGTAAAGTTTCTAATTATTCCATTCGATTTGCGACGTTTAATTGTGTGCACAGGATGTTTAGAAGCTTTTAAAATGCGCGTGAGTGATTAAAACAGATATGATGAGCAGATTTTATTGTATTTAATTTGCATTTAGACATGATTTAGTGTCCAAAATGAAATGAGAAAAAAACTAATTTACTCTTTGAATTTGAATTAGAAAACTTGAATAATGGGCTCAACATTGGAAAACAGTTAACTATTATAAAATTTCCGTTATCGAGAATGTCTCGGGTGGACTTAATATAAAAATTAAATAATAAAATGATCTTTAATATGTCGTTAGACGTTCAACTATTGAAGTTATATAATTGTTCTACATTTGAATATGTTTTCGATTCTTTGTTTATGAAATAAAATATATTTTAACGATCACAACATAACCACTTTAAGAACATTATTGTGATGTAAATCATACTGTTGTAAAGAGAACAAATCCAGCGATCACTGTTTCGCTATTTTTATACTTACTTCATGAAATGTTGTCACTAGTAAGCAACATTATGTATCGTTTATAATGTAAATACATAATACATAATAGAGCAAATATAACTTTATTAACGACATCAACTTTATATTATTGCACTTGAAGAGACAAAAACGTTATTGATTGTATATGCGATTTTTTTTTTACTTTCGATATATCATTTTGAAAATGTACTAACGCCTTTTTAAATATTGACCATTCAATGCCAACATTATCAGCCAACATAACTTTGAACGCCACTAATGCAGTGGGGTTTTGTTAGTAACATTCTCTTCCTATAACATTGATAACGATTATTGAATTGCATACACGTGTAATAAATATTTCAGTGTTAGCCGTAGAAAATGTTATAAAATGTTTTATGTTTACAGTATCGGACGAATATATAGAGAATACATGGTTAGTGCCGTAATGGAGAAAGTTTATCCGATGAGGCTTAGAAAAAGACAATAGGACGACATTTAGCAAGCCCTATTATCTTGTTCGGGCCGAACGGGATACACTTTCTCCATCTCGGCACTAGCCATTTATTCGATTTATCCTGCTTCATTTTAAATAATGTCTTTAACATATTGTTATTTTGTTCGATTTAATGATATTCCATTGAATATAAAACCAATTGCAGACGACGACGACCGAAAATAAGTGTGTATTAGTGGAGTGTAACCTTTCTATTTATATATTTAAGAACCGACGTATCAAGGGCACCGTATTACCGGTGACGTAAACATTCATTTGTAAATAAATAATATTAAATGCAACCTCCGTACACAACCTTCATATACTTATCAGAAACATTACTTTTCATCAAGTTAATACGAAACCTACCTTGTATGTTCACAAAGACTCCGTTTAATCCATCACAGAAGAAGGTCACTGTCCGCAATTTCGGTTTCTACTGTTTACTTCTATTAACGGTGATGACATAGTTTTCACGCAGACAAAACACATTTTCAGAAAATAACAGTGCACTGAACTAAACTTCCATACTGTCAACTATATACAAACAAAATATCAAAGTTTAAAACATGTTGTGATAAATTTTCTAACAATTAATGACATTGAAAATGAATGAGTGTTTTGTTAATTAGCTTTCACTTTTACAATGAGGACACAGAAATGTAGAATTTCTTCTAAAACACCGCACTGGAGTACAATATTTTAGATGAGTCCAGTGGCTACATTTGTCACATTTACCCCACTGAATAATTTCTAATGTGTATATTAAGTTTATTGCATCTGGTGAGGTGTTGCCACATACACAACATGGAATGCTGTCAGCTTCATCATCAGTCAGTTCGGAGTCACAATCATCAATGTGAGGAACATTAAGTCCAGAGGTGCTTGGTTGTGGTGACGCACTATGTTTGTTGGAATGTAAGTTTGTTTTTGTTCTTTTTTACTTGTTTTTGCCTTTGTTGTTTTCTTTGTTGTTGTGACAACATCTATTTTCTTCAGTTTACTTTCTTTTGATGATGACATCAAGAAACCAGTGACAGATGGCTGTAATTTTCTTTTCTGTGGCTTTTCAATAACTTTTGTAATTTTTTCTTGTTTCTAAAAAGCTTTTTGTTTTTTTTTCAGGAATGACTACAGCCTGTGTAT
Organism: Dreissena polymorpha; assembly: GCF_020536995.1. NCBI lineage: Eukaryota > Metazoa > Mollusca > Bivalvia > Myida > Dreissenidae > Dreissena > Dreissena polymorpha. Next base: position 9,377,818 of record NC_068368.1, on the reverse strand, counting down.
TGGTGTTAATAATTGACGGGTCTGTCTTTGAAGGGAGAATCTGGTTCCTCTGCACAGGGTAGACACCAGCTTTTTTGAATAAAGATATGAGGTTTTCTGGAGTAAGACCCTTGTTATATGCTTTACTTGACAATTCAGTAATAGTCAAACGGGTTACCTGAAGACCAGGATTGTTTCTCAAAAAAGTTTGACATTCACTGTAAAAGACACCTTTAAAGGTCCGAAGCAGCCAACGTTCAAGTGTTATGTGACATGAGAGGTGTGATGTGGTTGTACAAAAAATATCACATTGTGCTCTTTACCCCAATCTCTTGAAGTCAGATTAATATGTGATTTGTGTCCATCAAAAAGCACTAACAAAGGAAAGCCATTGGATGGAGCATGTTTAAGAAAATGTGTGTTCATGTACTGTAAAAATACAGTTGAATTGGACCACCCACTTTCTGTGACAGTACCATTTGCACCTGGTCAACAGCCTTTCAACAGCTCATCATTCCAGCGTATACCAGGAAAAATGTAATACGGTGGAATTCGACTCCCAACAGCGTTACCAGATGCCATGATGGTGACTGTTTTACCACGATTTGATGTTATAGCTTGTGGTTTAGTGTTCTTTAAACATATTACATTCTTAGGATTATGTTCCATGAGCAATCCTGTTTCACCAATGTTAAAAGATTTTCTGGTTTGTCTGTTAAATCATATTTGACTAAAACAGCATTGAGTTCATTGAAATATTTATCAAGGACCTCATTTGAAGTGCATTTGGCACGAAGTTGCGACAACTTTTGAGGCTTTGCCAATGCCAACTGTATATGACGTCTCTTGAAACCTTCAAACCAAGAATTACCAAAAGGGAGATATGTTGGCACTTCCGACCAAGAGACACTGCACAGTCAGTTGCAATTTTGATAAACTCAGCCAGGCTATACCCGTAACCAATACTAGCCATGTATGAAACATGCTCAACAAGTTCAACCTCTTCACCTAATGTCAATACAGGGTATGGACGAGAGTTGATAACAAATTTATCTGTTTCAGGTACAGATTGCAGACCTAGAGTTTTGTCCCTTAGAGTACTTTCAGGTACACCATACATTAAAGCAGTTTTCCTAACTGAAGTGGCATTGTCTTTAACTTGTTTATATGCCATAAACAGCTGGTTTGAATCATACTGACGCTTTTTCTTCTTCACATGTGGGAACTGAAATTAAACAAGACAAAAGATGTTTTAACTTACCTTCAAATCTTTGGTAGAATAATCATTTCAATAATAAGGATTATCATGACAATTGAGAAGTTTCGCTCAGTAATGTACATTGGATGTGTGTACATCCGGGTAATGGAAACGCGCACCTGTCGCTACTATGTAAACATTTGAAGACGGACTTTTCAAAATGAGTTTTTATGAGAAAACTAAATGATCAACCAGATTGTATGTGTAAATAACGAAAAAAATACATGGGCATTTGTGTTTTAATACCTACTTACCCGAAGAAAAGACATTATTTAGAGTATTTCTCGTTTTGACAGCTGCCGGCAAAAATAGTAAACAGTCTCCGATGGAAGTTGTAAATGAAAATGCGCGTGCTGTGACGTAGAAGCGTATTTACAAATATCACCGGTAATTCGGGTACGGAGAATATATTAAAGGTTTTGAGTAAATACATTTAAAGGCGGAATCGATTACTTCATTAACATGTTTCCGCAAATTTAATACCCATTTATTACTTTTGCTATCATTTTTTTACAAAACATTTCGCAGGAACTTCGCATGTACATCTTTTTTAGGGCAAATATTAGAACATGTTAATCTGCGCGTAGGAAAACGTACTTACGATTAGATCGTGGTCACGCGAGGTACTGCCGGAGTTCAACTAGTTTATTTGTCCCTGCTGTATAAGGTCAATGTTTGCAACGGAGGCAGGATAAATATTTCTATATAAGCGTATTATAGAAAATTGAGTATCGGAGTCATGAAACTTCATATTCTCCACCATGAGGGAAATTTTTTTAATCACACAATTGTATTCAATATACAAGGCATGAATATGCGATAACTGATTGTGATAATAAACTTGTTAAACACAATTATTCATTAATTGTTGAAAAAATGTACATTTCTTAAATAATGTATTACTCGATTGACGATGGCTAGTTTAGTTATTTTCAAATATCGTGCGGTCGTGGTGTCAGGGTGCCACAGTTTTTTCTTAATAACGAAAACGTTGTATGAAGGTTTCGTTGTTAAAAGGTAAAACTGTTAATGGTAACACCATTTACATTAATGTAATTTTTGTTTGTGACCTAGTCAGAACGCTCATTTTCTGAACTTTACTTTACCGTTTATACAAGTATTAATTCGTTAAAGTATTTTGGACAAAACTACATGTGTTGCTTTGCCTCAAAATAAAAATGCACACGAGGTGTAACAGTGAACTTGTATGCCTCTTTGCTCAGAACTCTAACTTGACTTGTGCAATGTTCTGAGAGAAGAAAATCTCCTCTCGTTATAACATTCAACTCGCAATAGCAACTCTATGTATAAAACAACACACAGATCATTATTTTATTTTTCAACAAACCTTCATTCAAACATACGATATATTTATGTTTATGCTGATTATCTGTTAAAAATTGTAGAATCTGGAGGTGTTTATTATTTTAGTTACTAGAAGAACGTCACACATGTGTTTAATTCAGATATCTTTGGTCTTCCTGTTTCTCCGGAAACAATCCATTGTCATGGCCGGTCATCTCATGCTACACTTAAGATGTAAAAGGAAGTTTTAAACACATTTAGATGTACAAGGAAGTTTTAAACACATACTTTTCGATGTTAGAGTTCACTTCACTACACGCATTTAGTCGATTAACAATTCGCCAAAGTAACAGTTGATTATATAAGCATGTATACAAAAGAAAGGAGGGATTTATTTGTATTTGGATTTATTCTACATGCATATGTATGCGCAGGTATTACTCGTATGAACTATTCAGAGAGTTATAATAATTATGATTCATATAAATGAAAAAAGAATGTTGGAAATACGCTACATTTATAAATGTTTATAAATGTTTTAGAGTTTTCTGTTCTCCAAAAACAATCGATTTTAGCTTGATATATGCATGTCCATTTTTAAATGACGTTGACCATATATCATGTAAAATGTGTAAAGGTATTTTTCTTCGCGTGTGCGAGGAAGAATAAATATTAATGCCACCCCACATAAAGACGGAATTCATGACCTCCCAGTAGTTAGTAAGACACTATATCCATAACGCCGCGGAGACCTATAAACGATTGACTATGCCATATTTAGGTTCATATTAAGAGCACGTTTGTATAAAGAACCGTTTCATTTGGTAATGTCTGCATTTTGGTGAGTAAATTTAACTACATGCAATCATATGATTGTGAACCCTGTTATTACGGAACGATGTGCACAGGTGGTAAATTAAAACGCTTACTTTATGCATACACTTATCTATGTATTAAAGGACATAGTCACATTAAAAAAAACACAATGATTTATAAACAATAACAACACATTCATTAAATAATCGGTTTATTGTAAAAAATTTAACTATATATGTCCGAAAATATCAGTGTAAACTACTGCAGTACTTTAAAGAACATACTTGTAAGAACACTGTTCGACTTTACTTCTCATTTTCAGATAAAAGCACACCAAGTTTTTGTGTAAGACGCATTTCTTTAAAGTAGTTTGTCTATATAAATGACAGTTGTATAGTTACCATAAGGACCTTGTATCTTATTATTATATAAATGTGTGCGCAACATATATGCTTTCCGCAGATTGCTCTCCGATTTTATCAATAATGGATATTTCTAGGTTATCGTTTGCCTTACTTAAATGTGTAACACTGTATGTAGTGAACAACAATAATGACCACCTGTATTGGTTCGTTTTCTTTTTAGTTTGTCTCTCTCCCCCCCCCCTCTCTGTCTCTCTGTCTCACTGTCTCTCTGTCTCTCTGTCTCTGTCTCTGTCGCTCTCTGTCTCTCTCTGTCTCTCTCTGTCTCTCTGTTTCTGTCTCTGTCTGTCTGTCTGTCTGTCTGTCTGTCTGTCTGTCTGTCTGTCTCTCTCTCTCTCTCTCTAGTAATCGGATATATCCTCTCGTAGATTACATGTTCTATCTATGATATAAGCTGATATCTGTGATCTTGTTGTCTCTCTCTCATCTCTCTTCTGATCTCTATCTCTATCTCTATCTTTCTGTCTGATCTCTCTCTGTTCTCTGTTAGTCGCTCTTGTATCTCTCTGTTTCTGTGTTATGTCTGTTCTGTTGTCGTGTCTGTCTGTCTGTTGTGTGCTGTTCTCTCTATCTATCTCTCTCTCTCTCTTCTCTACATTCTCTCTTCTCTCTTTCTCTCTAGTCTCTTTCCTCTCTCTATCTCTCGTCTCTCTTCTTCTCTCTTTCTCTCTCTTCTCTGTCTCTCACTCTCTTTCTCTCTATTTCTCTCTCTCTCTCTCTCTCTTATCTCTGACTCTCATCTCTCGCTCTCGATCGATCGATCGATCGATCTATCGACAGCCAAACATGTTGTCTATGATACGTATCTTACTTCCAGTTGCAGAGGAAAAGACGACTATTGAACTTTTTCTTGGGGAGCTTGCAGGCATCATATTAGCAGCCATTGCGGCGGGCGGTTGTTTGTAGTGTAGTCACGGTATTTTGCTTGAGACACAGAAGACGTCAGTAAGTATATCAAAATTTACTCTTATCAATATAATCAATAGAACTGCTACGTTGTTTATGGAAAATTTCAATTGCTCATCCAATGTGTTTTAATTTTTTGCCGTCTGAAGATCGGAATCAGTTTTAATTGTGCAGATTAATGTTTTTCTGTTTTGTATCTTTAAGTGTGTAATGTCTTTTTAAGTGATTTATTTTTGGCTTTGTGTAATGTTTGGCGGGTCATTAAACTGGTTTACACCCGATGATTTGCATTGATCGTGATATACGGATGTTGAGGAACGTTACTCGCCTTCTGATTTCTGTTTCAGTATTCATTTATTCAGTATATAACCTATGTCGATGTACATGTACTTTTACCGAGTATTATTTAAGCCCATAAAACGCTATTGTATCACCTTTTATTTTTCAAGAACATCTTCATCGAATAAAATGGAAACACATCAAGGAACGGCTGGTTCTGCCTACGATGCATTGTCACCAACAACAAAAGCAACAAGCCACTATGACAAACTGACAATAACAATTCGTAGGTGTTGTGTTGCGTTAAAAATAATTGTGAACTTGTAGAAATAATTGTCAGCGAGTTAAGTTACAGGTTATAAACTTGTTGATCTAGACCAAATATTAAACTTTATCTTTAAAGATCTTTATCTTGCAAGAAGGTATATTTATCTCAGTTAAGCCAAGATATGATTTGTGGTATCCATTCTTTGCTCGAATACTTTCAGCGCCAACGTCTTCTGCATGCAAACAAATTCCAACAGCCTTAAATAAAGTTGAAAAATACGAAAGGCTGCAAATAAACCAAAGTAAGTAGTAGTATGAAGTATCATATCAAGAAATACATACATTACAGAAATACATTAATGTGCATGGAAACATTACTGAATGGTTGATTTATTATTAATCAACCTTTCAGTAACAGAAGTTTTGTTGTATTCTAGGTCAATATTCAATGGTATTTAGTTTGCATGCTAGAAGTTTTAAATAAAAACAGATCATATACAAGTGAGTAGATACACATCTTTATTATTTGAGAAATACATTCGGACAGAATACCAGAGTAAATCCCAAGACAGTACTACATGCGGATGTTGTACAATAGGATTTGGACGTATATCAATACCGCCAAATTACACGATTTCTTTTTTATCCGTTACAGAAACAAACGCTGCCACGTACGAAAAGTTGTCGCCAAATTTAGCCACTGAGGAACAGTACGAACGAGTGGAAACCTATTAATGTTAGTAATAATAATAGAGACGTTATATATTGAACAAATATAATAATATTTTATATGTTTTACATTCGTAATATTATTTACCATTTCAATATAATTTTCTGTAAATACACAAGCAATTGTATCGCTATTTATGTAGACAGAGCTTTGGTAAAAAACAGTTCAATCGCATCCAAACGAAAATCCAAAATGTAATTCGTGACATTTAACCATAAAACAGAGTATATATGTCTGCGTTATGCATATAAAACACCATACACCAAGCTATTCAATTAATCTTTTTAAACGATATTTGCTTTGTAATCTTGCCAGTAAATTGAATATCATTGCGTTGTCGTTGGGATGTTCTTGATGCAAGCACGAACAATGATTTCAATCATTCACATTTCAGTGCCCTGAAGAGAAAGCACAGTGAATTAGGAACTTATCATAGACCACACCTCCGGATTGAAAAAAAAAATCATGCATGCAAGAAACGCAGAAGTTTCAGTTAAATGAAATTGTTTCCGTTACATATGTGTATGATGATATGAATTTATTTTTGAGAGGAATACAGTTTCGTGTATCATTAATTTTGAATGAATATAGGACTAACGATGCTTAAATGAACATTACTGACCAGTTTGTCTGTTTTGTACATAGTAAAATGACTTGCCGAGACAAAACACAATATTCGTATTATTGTGTTCATAGTTGTGTCGGTGAACAAAGATTAATTAACATAGGTTAGAATTAGACGCCTTTAAACATAAACTGGAAACTTCAAAGTTTGAAGAAAATAAAGCTAATATATCGCTGAAGTTAAGCATTGTATATATTTAAATAGACTATATAATTTACTGTGGCCCCAAAGAGGCACCTTTATAAAAAAATGCATTTGACAAAACTAATAATAGGATAGAAGAACGGACACACCTCTCTTTATACAATACAGAATTAGATGATACATTCAGACATAATAATCGCTCATAATATAGCAACCGTTGGTTTGACCTTTTTTATGTTAACATTTTAAAGTCATCATTTTGAGCATTCTTTATCATATATACATTGGATATGGTTATTTATCAGACATGATATCACAGTTACTAAAAGTGATGTTAACTGTCACTTCTTAGAATGGCTCTTAAATCATGAGCTCGATGCCAACGTAGTGTTTTACTGTTTCTGACTTTTTGCTGATTTGTTTATATCAAATTTGGCGTATGGTGTATTACAATATTTGATTAAATTAATTCGTATAACAGTTTAAGTAAAATGCGTAAATGTAGAATACTATATTGTAGTAGGACTTACACCTTTTTATCAAATGGTCCAGGGGTCTATCATTGATGTGGACGTTCACATTTTATTGAAAGGTCCTGGGGCATTAAGATCGGCTTACACCTTTTGATCAAAAGATCACAGAGTCTATAATTGTCGTAGACTTTTGATCATTATGTTAAGAGTTCTATCTTTGGTGTTACTTCCACATTGTGATCAAAATGTCCAGGATTAGTTCATTGGATGGTACCACATATTTTGATCAAAATGTCCCGGGTTAGATACTTGGTGTGGACCTGCACCTGTTTTTAACAAAGTCCAGGGTTAGAACATTGGTTTTGACCAACACATTTTGATAACAATGTCAAAAGTTAGATAAATGGTTTGGTCCTACACATTTCGATCACAAGGTCCGGGTAAGATCTTTGGTGTGAAGTTACAGCTGTTGATCAAAAGGTCCCTGGTTAGATCATGGTTGGGGACCAACACCTGTTTTTAACAAAGTCCAGAGTTAGATAATTGGTTTGGGCCGACACAAATTTTGATCAAAAAGGTCCCGGGTTAGATCTTTAGTGTTCTTTTGATCAGAACGTTCAAGGCAACGATAGACCATTGATGAGGATGCAATCAAGCAGTTATCGCATGATCACCCTAGCAAGAAATGGACCCATTTGGACGTAACCTGGCGCCCCAGCTCCAAGTTTTATCGAGGAAAGCGCGACCGACTTTCAGTTACCAGAATCCTCCTTAATGACATAAAGTTGCTTTATTCTTCAACAGCGAATGATTTGTGTATAATATTTGATTGAACAAGTCTTTACTTTTATTGTTGCAACTTTTCCATCTTCTATAATGTTATGTTTTGTAAATTATTGTTTGCAGTGTCATGCCTTAATCACGCAACACTGGTACATCGAAAGCAACGTACTAAACATACGTTTTGTGTTCAAGTCCTTTGAATGCAGTGGAGTAATTTTTTGCTTACCTTGGTCTTGTGGTTTGTCACTACCGCAATGAATTTAAAGTACATGCAACTATGACCGTCTGAAGTTTAAAAAAACATATTAATTGTAGAAGATTTGTTTTGTATTATAATCTTGTCGTCATTTACAATCTCAAAATAAAATGTATTCCCAATCTTCATTATTGTTGGACTGATCATTTGCCCAAATGCTATCGCCAAGTTCGAAACTGGATCATTTTCGGTCAATAACTCCGTCATTAGTTGAAAGTGAAGAGAATGCTTGTTAAAACTTGTAAGGCCTTATTATTTTCAATTATTATAAATCTTGATGAGACGATTTGTGATACTGCATTCTGTACACAAATTTCCTCTGTTCCGTAAAGAAGTATTTGCGTATGATGACTGTAGATATGAATTAAACGAAACGATAAACCCATTCAGTTTATCTAACATTGTTTTATTTCGCCCAGATATGATGTGATGTTTAGCGTTTATATGTTTTCCATATACATATTTTTTTTTCAAAATTGTGACGTTTTGAGATGATATCGTAGGAAAATTCTTCTACGGAACTTGAATACATCGTTAACTTAATAGAATATATAAAAATGTCATATAAATGTATATTGCACGGTATCATCTTATATATATATATATATGTGCATCGAACCGATCATACAGTATCACAGTAAGCTCGTCATGTTTCTCACGAAACAACCAATTATCATATCATACGTTACTCCATGACAAACAATTGATGTGTATTTATTATTTAACAAAACAATTTATTTCTTAGATGTTTGGTATTAAAATGTCAAGGCTGGGATAGTTTATATTACAAAGATTTCCAGGAGAACTTCGGGTAATTTCATCACGGTATGGCTGTTCCCCGTGAAAAGCGGCAATCGTGCCTTTAAACAAAAAAATGTTCTTTAAAACTGGTACGGTCAATTACCCAGGATTCTGTCTTCGAGGCATTCTATTCAGACCATTTGAAAGATTATCGGTGTTCTTAGCGATCTGAAGTCCCTGCCGTGACGATGTAAGTTTCAACGGGATGATATCGTACGTACTTTTACTCTATGTATATATTTAAATGTTCCTTGAGGTTTTCAGTATTCCCATTTAATGTAAGTGGTAACGGGATCTTCATTTACGTACGATAATTTATCTAGTTCTTAATAATTAATTATTCTGTCCATTGCGGTCTTAGTGAATGTTATTTCTATCGTATTTCATTTTCAATTAGCATTAAATGCTACCATTTTTCGACCTATGCGAATAAGCGTTAAGCGCTAATATTCTTTGATCCATAATAGATGTAAATAATTAAAGAAGTCGATTAAATAAACAACCCATTTTTATCTCTGTAATATATCTGAAAACATTGTGTTAATTTATTAAAACAAGATAAATATTCGCATGCATAAATATCATTTATAATATATACGTACATATGCAACGATATTGATTCTTATTATATATTAATAAATCACACAGAATAATATTCAATTTCACTAACAGTTTTCAAGCGTTAACATTATTTTATCAATTTCTAGAATAAAGAAATTATTTATTTATGAGAAAACGGTACTATTTGTTTTACTAATATGATACTTATAAAATAGCAATTATCATAAATACACAATATATATTTATTTGGATATTATGCAGTCAAACAACTTAAAGTAGTAAACAATAATTTAAGTATGAATATATATATTTGCAGCAAACAATAATTTAGGTTTGAAAATAAATAAGTAGCAACAGCTCACCTGTAATATATCCAAAAACATTGTTCTCAAGTCGCGCAAAGCGTTTTCTTAAATATTCTTACGGTGGCTACTTTCTGAAATTTGATCAGACTTTTCCAAATACGTTTCTCACGTGATCCTACGTGGTCTAACGTGGTACGTTGATTCACCTACTTTTTATATTTGTTCGGGTCAAAGCTGTTAACCCTTAGTCATGGAACTTTCTGGAAACTTCCACTGCTTACGTTTGCGTTCTTGATTGGGTAAACAATTTAGATTAGAATGTGCTACTCTTTCTCTTAGCTAAGCTGTTTTCTTATAGTACATCAAGGTAATTTTTCAATATGATAGAGTTTGTAGCTCACCTGGCACAAAAAGTGTACCGATACGGTTTTGTAAAAACTGGGCTTAATGAATTTCTTAATTCCTTAAGTATTTCTAACAATATATAAAAGTTATTCTAAACAATATGCAATAGTTATTTTAAACAATATGCAATAGTTATTTTAAACAATATGCAATAGTTATTTTAAACAATATGCACTAGTTATTTTAAACAATATGCAATAGTAATTATAAAATTGTGTTAATTGAAATTAATTAAAACTTTATTAATTATGATTAATTAAAATTATTAAATAAGTTAAAATATTACAAATATTTCATAAGAATGTGATTTTAATTGGATTACAATGTCGTGGGACTCGAGAGCACTTTAACACAAATCTGGCAAGCATCGCAATAAATTTAATTGAAGGGAGAGTGGAACATGTAGAATTGCGTAGGAGAGTTACTTACTCGGATGTTCTACGAGGTCCAGGAATATCAATTCTGGGCGAGCGCTGTGGTTTAAATAAGTGGCAGAATCTATGCGTTACAGTAGGCTAAGTAGAATGGGTTATGCCATAACATCAAAGAAAGAAGTGCTTTTTGGGTTTCGGCGTGTCCTAAAGAAAATGGCTTTCGCGTTGAATTAGAAGACTAGAGGACTTATAACTAGAAGAAAGTATGTAACCCGTTCATGATTGTGTGTGAGTTCACGTAAATACAGTGCACAAGTCTAAACGAATGCGTGTTGTGTTACACAGGCATTCAATTATCACGTATTAGCCACTCGGGTTGAAAGTCCAACTGAACCTACTAATGTAAAATTTGTAGGTAAAATAATAGTTATAATAGTAGCTGTAGTATTCGGCTTGTATGTTCTCTGAACTGAAGCTTTTCTAACCCGTTTGTTTCGCTCGGGCGTTCTTATGTCTTATTATTTTACGCGAGTGAAACTCAACAGCTAGTAAAGGATGTAGTTAATATACCTTGATAACATAGCCGTAACCCTTTGAACTTGTGCATCCGTGTTTTTTTCTGACATGGATATGTTAACTTTATGTTTATTTAGGATACAATTGTCATTCCTGAACTTCATACAAATGTACTTTTACTGTGGACAAGTAACTCAAATTTTATGAGGAATTTTAAAAATTAAAAATGTTTTTCAACAATCTCTGTGGTTTGTGCTGCTCGATGATATTTAAGGCAGTGAAATAAAGTGTGTAGGTCACAGTGAAATGTCCATCTCAAAGGCGAAACATTATATGTGTGCTTCTAAACATTCTTAACGGAACATGTTAATAATACATTTATTGTGTAATTGTCAGACATAAGACTTTTAGTAGAAAACGTGTTTGTCATGTTTTAGATGTGTGTAGGTCAGGTAACTAAAAAGCGACGAGTAATTGACATTGCATGTTTTATTAGACAATGAATTGGCGTACACATGATGCGGAAACGGATGTATGAACCATATAATTTGAATAAACCTGGAAACCAGTCCACTGGTAGTACGCTTGTTTTGATTTGTGATCAGTTGTTTCCCACGTTTAAAGGTATCATCCCCCTGATCAAATGATATGTAAACAAACACTTGAAACAGGGGAGCTAACTAAACTTACGCTCAAAAGCGGTTCATGCTTTTGCTTTGCATCATTCTGTAGACTCCGGCAATCGCCGCAGTTTGAAAACCAGAATATAATTGTATGCACCACGGTATTTGATTTATTTCAGCTTTTACATGCTTTGGACCTTTTTTACAAACTATAACTTTTGGAGACTGCGTATTTTTAGAACTTTAGAAACGGACAGCGAATGCATGTATCGCCTTTGAGACTAACAAATTGTACGTTGAGCATATAAGAGAACTTACCCCACATACTTTGCATGAGAGAGAACCGAACACAAAGAAAGTCAATTGCGTAAATGGTATTTAGTTCAGGTACGAGACATATTTATAAATAAATGAGTATGCTTTGTGATTCAATCTTTCAAGAGTAATGAAGTTGCATACGAATTGTCTGCCTGTACTAAGAAAATAGTTTTACGGTATTACATCGAAAGCAACCACATATCGTCTATATCTGTATTAAGAAATAATACAGATAATGCATATCTGTATAATGTATATAATATAAATCATATAGATTTATTAAATATACTTTATTCATATTGTTTATGATAGTATAAATACTAAACCTTGTTTGTTCGTAGTATTAGGTTATTAGTAGCGTTTATTGAGGAATAAAATAATGTGTATATAGAAGCACATTTCGCACAATATACATTATCACGCCAAACTAAAACAATTGAACGTTGTAATTATACCATTCTTTTTACAACGTTATGATTTGAATGAGGCAAACATTTTTCTTAAACAGGATGTTTAGAAGCTTTTAAAATGTGTTTGAGTGCTTTCAACATATATGATGAGCAACTCTTTGAACTGTCATTGGATTTGAATCTCACGTTGACATTATTTAGCTTCCGCTATCAATATTTTAATATATGAATACTTTTTTTGGTTATAATACAACATGTATGTTAACGATCACACCATAACCACTTTAATAACATTAATGTTATGCATTTCATGATATTGTAAAAAACAAACAAATGCAGTATTCACTTTCCTACCAATAATTATTCTAACTTCATGAAATTGGTTTACTAGTAAAGCAACATGAAAGTATCGTTTTTTTTTAATAAATAAAATAAAAGAGAGCAAATGTGATTACTAATCAAGCAACATTTAAATATAGTTTATAAAGAGAGCATATATAACTTTATTAAAGAAATCAAATATATATTAATGCACTTTAGAATGAAAAAACGTGTTTGATTGTTCATGCGATTTCGTTTACTTCTTAGTTATCTGTGTTGATTTATGCATAAGCGGCTTAAGATATTGACCATTCAATGTTACTTTGTCAGTCAGCATAAGATTGGCCAACACTTAAGCAGTTGGTATTTGTTATTAACTACATCTTACTTTAACATTGCTACGGATTTTTGAATTGCATACCCGAGTTCTAATTATTTGAATTGTTAGTTAAAGAAAACTTTATAAACTATAGAATATATCTTATCAAAACCATCTATCGCATAATCATGCCATGCACATTGAGAACAATCGGGTGACTAAAAATATTGGCCTTATGGTGAAGAACGTGTAGTTTTATCTTTCATCAGGTTAGGCTGATACTAAAATTTATATTTACCGCTTACATGAAAATATACATTCGGCTAATATAGTCCAAATATAATGGTGTGTAAAATGATTTCTGCCTGATCTACAGGTATATGTGTTGTAATGTCTTTTACTATATTGTTTGCCTCACAAGTGCTCTCGTCAGCCTTGTTACCCTTTATAATGCCTAAATATAGTTTGACAGTTAACTTATCAGAAGGCTGATATTTTTAACTAAATGACATAGTTTACACAGGAATGAATTTGTACAATTATATTTGACAGTAGGACTTGTGTGTTTCAAACTCAAACTTAAATTGCACGCGAGATGTATTCGGACAACAAATAACTACGATATTAAAATAGGTAAAATATAAGATTATATATATATTCGCATAATAATAACGTTACTTTCGCCAACTCTCAGGGAATAAGATATCTGCTCTCGTTAAACCATACAACTCTGAAAAGCAAGTCAATGAGTCAAATAATACATAAAGGCTTATTTTAAGTGTCGATAAGCCATACAATATGCTTATTTGTGTGTTGTTAATCGGTTATTTGTAGACGATTTCGGAGATGTTCATAATACAAGTATCTTGGAGAACGTCAAGCAATAACTCACTTTAGATAGACCTCATGTTTCTCTTGAAACAATCCATTTTCTTGTACGTTATGCTTCAGATTTCTAGAAGGAAGTTTTATACCCGTTATTTACTATGTGCAATTTCACTTCAAATAACGCATTTGCTCAAATAACAATTCGCTTAAGTAACAGTTGCTATTTTAAGCATGTATACCAAAGAGAGTGGAGCCTTCTTTGTATTTGGATTAATTCCATTTGCATGTATATGCACAGGTACTAATCAAATTAAAAATTACTTGATTTATATTGATAATGATTCATATATAAATAATATTTCGAAGTTTGAACTTGTTGTTTATAGAGAAATACACTTGTCACGTAATCGTTCATAGTTCATGGACGACACATAGTTACTAGCAATGTTCATTACTCTTAAATTACAGGTGTGTAGCCTATTATTCGATATCTCGTCATGCGCGAATTGCCAAGATGACGAGTTTTGCATTAACTACCATTTTCTCGTGTCGCGCATGGGACAAGTCGGTCCCTCTCTATTTTACGTTAATTTCTCTGCATTACGTAGGATAAAATATTCAACAACACCATATATCTGTTTCTAATCCAATTTAATGTCTGACTTAACTAATATTTCAGTTATACAAATACGTTGTGATTGCTACATGATTGTGTCCTTTCCATCTGTCCACCTCTAGGTCTAAACGCTAACTGACTATTTCCCTCTAACATTTGCCCCGTGAAACTCAGTTATGAATCCCATTGGTCAGTGTTCTATGCGTGTTTATTTCTGATTGGCTGAATTACAACCTAGGACTGATGAAGTAACTATTCAAGTATGTACACGCTAATCAGCGTTGTGATACAAATAAATAATGCAAATACAGCCTAAGGCTTGTGTCAACAGCATCGTTCCCCCTTTGTTGTTAAACATACACCAGATCCAAATATTTAATCTTTTGACCGTCATGCATACTCGCCACTGATATACTTGTCAATATTTCGTATATAAAGAAAACCCAAATATTTCACCCAATTTCTCATCATTATTTGACACAACTTATCCTCTCAATTTGATTTTTATGTATTTTAGGATACAGAAAAATCTTTAAGAATGTAAGTATGGAAGTAAACGAAAACATATTAACACATACGATGAAAAAATCAAACACGCAAACATGAAAACATCAGTGACTAAAACATTTATATGATGAAAATCTGCAAATTATTAATGAAATTTTTAACGAATGTTTCTGCTGAAATAATAAAACGTCGGAATATTTAAATAGTCAATGTCAATCACAATGAAGTGGAATGTGTCACTGATTTGGAAAATCCAATACGAATAGTGTCCATTTTTTGACATCTTTGCTGGAGGCGATGTGGCGTCTGGGTGAAGAGATGAGACGTCCGGTTGGAGAGTATGTGACATCTGGTTGTAGATGGTAACATGAAGTCGATTGAAGACGGCGGCTTCCGAATGAAGACGATGATGGTCGGTCGGAGAAGCTGTTGGTCCTCGGTTGTCGCACGATTTAGAATACTTCAAACGTTTATTATATAGAGTTCTGAAGAATGACTGCGCTAATGACTGTAGCTTCATAATAATTGTTTATGTACACGTAATGAAGGTAACACACACATATATATATATATATATATAAGTTCATAGACGATAAAATGTTCACTTAATATATGTACAAAGTACGCGCGATTTTTCATCATCAAGTCCATTCATTCATCGTATCTTTAAAATCATTTTCGACGACGCGTGAAATGTCCATTAACAGTCCACTCGTTGTATGGTATTGATACTGGTTTACAATTTGGATCAATGTCGACAATGTTGGATCCTAATTGAAGTCGTCTGTTACGTCATCTTATCTCGACGGATACATCGTCGTCGAAGATATTTGTATGTCGATGACATATTCTTCTTCTTTGTCGGGGCGTTAAGATCTGATCACGATCTCAAATGCGTTATGAACGCATGTTGCTGCAGGCAAACCACGCCAACGATGTCAGGAGCGCTGTTTTTCTCCTTAACTTGTATCGCATTGGCAAATCATATAGGGTTAATTACAAGAACTGATAAACGGGCCTTCTATTCATATATTTATAGTAAATGGAATTTGTTATATTAACACTCAGATTACTTATCACACCTATGATTAGATATGCCCGAATAAAATGAATGTGCTAAAGAAACGCTATTCTCATGACACAAATTTATTATGTTTGATTTAAACTATACGCATTTGTCTATTTAATAAAATGCATTGTGTTTATTATGTTTTATTTACTTAGAGAACAAAATTTTACAAACAAAATCCCTTGTCTTAATGTAGTTATTCTTATAAAGAAAGGAAAAAAAACTATATATATGATCCGTATCAAACATTTTATGAATCATAGCAATCTAGTTGTATCTTGTACATTATACTAATAAAAGATACGGTGCGTTGCTTTTAAGGATATTTACAAACTGTATTAAAATGTTATTTATGCCTAAAATGGTGTTTACCTGAGCGCTGTAGGGCATAAGCAAGTGTTAGTTACTGTCGTTGTCAAGTGTGTTATCATAAGCTGGTCTACAAAAGCGTCGGTCAATAGGATTAGATCGATAAACGAATTGGGTATTTACCGTCCGTTGCGACAGGTGTGGTCTTTTTGCCATGTTTGTACCCGATTGATATATATACACAATTATCACAGGAAACCTCATTTCATTAAGCATACTTGATCATATAACCAGATGTTATCTATGGACAAACCTCATTGTTAATATGAAACGTAATACTGCGATAATCTTGGGAAATTGGAATCACACTTATATAATCAATTATTTAAATTTCATTAGTTTGAAGTAACGTTGACCTACGAGCCTAATTGTTTATATAGAACTAAGACCATACCAACAGATGTTCCCGATAATTGAATTACATTGGGGAAATGAAACCATATTTGCACAATAAATTATTCAAACTACATTATTCGGTGTGACATAAAACTTTATATGGCCTGTACAAATAAGATTTTTTGTTGACCGCTTTCATATGTACCGTTACGACAATAAATGTGGTAATAACAATCCTATATGTCAATAGGTTGACCTGTTCCGTTAATCAAATGTCTGTCAGTTATATAATCCTTCAATTTCCTAATCTTAACGTATTGTATTGAACTTTTCAATTTATTTATCCCACCCTGGGTGTAAATGTATTCGTGTTCATACTTGAAATGAATCTTAAATCGGGTCTTAGTTTATGTAAATATCTCCCAAAAGTTTTATTACGCTACAGAGCTGGTTGCTATTGCGCACGGATAATTGACATTTCACCCGTGTACTAAAGTATGCCATTTTCATTTCATTCTAAACCCGTAAATCAATGCTAGTGACGATAAATTATCAAAATCGGACGATACCGTCCTCTATAATACTCTTTTTACATATTTACTACATATACATTCAAAACATATTTCTCTATATACAAACATTTGGGGGTCTTTAAGTTTCGACATCTATTTCGCTTTATTTTGTAGTCCATTTATTTACATGTGTTCAGCCATTGTCTGAAGGCACGTGAAAATTGCTTTCTTCATGGCGGTATTTGAACGTGAAGTCTTTTTTGTCAATTTTCGTTTTTTTTGTGTTTTAACGCTACTGCGTCAATGTGCATCTGATCATCTGAAGAATCATTTTCAAACCTGCGTACAGGTGAGTTTTGCGAATTATTGTTATCGTAATGCATCGTATCTGATTAGCTGGAGCTTGATTGTATATCCGCGAATTGTTTGTTTCGCAAATGTTTTTGCAATTCCGCAAGCGGAATGTTTTCCTCGTCGTTCGTATTATCTCTAATCTGTCGGGTCTGTTGAGTGATAACAGGTAACCCATGTACTGACGTATTTGAATCGCTATCAGAAGATAATGTGTCGTCCACAAAGGCTAAATTTGCTTTTCTAATCGGGCGCGCTAGTGGTTTATCTATCATTGGCCATTCATCGATATTTGCGTGCCTTATTTGATCAGCGTGAACTTTAATAGTTGAGTTGTCTAACTGATTCTTTATGACGTATGTTAACGGCGACTTTTGTTCGATTATACGATAATATGGCCTCCATTTACTGTCTAAATTATTTGTACGTTGAAAGTTTTTGTAGTAAACGGGGTCATTGATTTCGAATTTAATATCTTTTGTATTTTTATTCGCATAATCAGCTTGTCTACGTTTCGATTTTTGAATTTGGGCACATACCTTTTAAAATGATTTGTGTTGTTCTTCTAATATTATTTTATGATAATCTTCACCGTGATATTTACGCCTAGGCTTTAACAAGTTGTCTATTGGAAGAATAGGGTCTCTATTAAAAAGTAAGAAGAACGGTGTGTGCTTCGAAGTCTCGGATGTACTAAATCTCATTGCCGCTAAAGACATGTTTAAATGTACGTCCCATTGTTGGACATTTTCTTAAACCCGTTTTGATAGTATATTGTTCATAGTCCCATGTGAACGCTCGTTCATGCCATTAGACGCGGGATGATATATTGTCGTTTTTACGTGGTCAATGTTCATTGATTTTAATGTTTCATTGAACGTTGTGCTAGTGAATTCTTTTCCGTTATCAGTTATAATTCTTATAGGACAACTATGACGGCAATAAATCTCGTTCATTAACAGGTGTATTACGCTATCGGAAGATTTATCTGGCGATGTGAACCCTTCTATGTATCCTGAGTATTGATCTACGAAACATATTATATATCTATTTCCGGAAAGCGTTTTCGGATATGGCCCGCATATATCTATGGAAACAACTGAAAACGGAAACGGCGGTATTGAGGTATCCGACGATATGGGAGCTTTAATTGCTTTTAAGTTTCTACTTACATATAATGCACTTAGATACATAATCATTCAATTCTTTGAACATTTTAGGCCAGTAATATTTCTCTTTTAGTGTCTGAAAAAGCCTTTGAGACTCAGGATGCCCGTTTTCATCATGATATTGCTTGACAACTGAACCAGTCAGGTGTTTAGGTACAAAAAGCCTGAGAGTAGGTTCCTCGTCTACGTTTGATATGTAGTACAGTATTGCATCAACCGTAATATATTTATCATCTCCACTCTTGTTTTCTTTCCCTAATCTTAATCTCGCTTTAATCTCAGATATATGAGGGTCTTTTTCTTGTTCTATTTGCATATTAAGCCCTAATATGTTATCGTTCGACGGTGTGTCTTCGGCTGGGGGTGGCTGCGGGGGAATAATATTATCAATTATTTGCTTGTGGTCAATGTTTGTGGAGTCGATTACATTAATTTCGCGTGTTTGGTCTTGTTTATTTATTTTCGAATTAATCGTAAAATGTTTATCGTTAATATCTAATTCTATTTCTGTTTGATCGCATTGATTATTTTTTATTTTGGTTTTTGGAGGTCGGCTTAGAAAGTCGGCAATAATATTCTTTTTCCCCGTTATATATTCAATTTTGCAGTTGTAACCCGCTATACTTAAGGCCCGTAATTGTATTTTCTTGTTTTGCATCGGACTTTCCAATAAATACTTAAGCGGCTTGTGATCACTCCTTATAACAAATTCAGCATTGTGTAAATAATGGTGTAATTTACTTAGACTGTAAAATATGCTGTAACATTCTTTTTCAAATATACTATATTTGCATTGTGTGGGGCTTAATCTGTGCGATATGAAAAATATCGGCTTTTCGCCCACATAATCCCCGATTTCATTTTTCCCGCATTTTTGAGTTAAACAAGCTCCGACGCATTTATCAGATGCATCAGTATACAGTATTTAACCTTTTTTTGGGTCAGGGTATGAAAGATAAGGGATTTGCGTAAATGAGTCTTTTAATTGTATGAAACTATCTTCGCATTGTTTCGACCATTTAAATGGGACATTCTTTCTCGTGAGATTAATGAGAGGCTCGACTACTTCTGAATACGACGGACAGAATCTCCTATAAAATCCCGCTGCACCTAAGATAGATCGTACATCGCGCACGCACTTTGGCCTAGGGAATTGTCGGATCGCTTCCACTTTTAATGGAATCGGCCTTATACCGTTTTGATCTATGATGAAGCCTAGGTATCTAGTCTCTCTTTGTAAGAATTGACATTTTGATAGTTTAGGCTTAAGGTTATGTTTACTGAGACTCTGTAGTACTGTATATACGTGCGCTAAATGAGATTGCAAGTCAGGTAAAAATATTAGTATATAGTCTAGATACGCCACAGCGAAGCCCTCACAACCTTTGAGTACTTTATTAGCCAATTCTTGAAATATAGCACCGGCAGAGGAGGCACCGAATGGCATAACGTTAAATTGAAATAGACCCTTGAATCCCGAAGCGAAAGCCGTTTTTTCTCTGTCCTCTTCCTTTATAGGTATTTGCCAATATCCCGATATCAAATCTAAACTGGTGAAATATTTACTTTTACCTAATAACGCCAATATATCATCTATTAATGGTAATGGATAGGCAATTGGTTTTGTAATTTTATTAAGCTGTCTGAAATCGATGCAAAACCTTTTCTCGTCTTTATTATCTTTATTTGAGTCATGGTTATTTTTCTTTTTATCTACTAAAACAATAGGGAAGCTCCACGGACTTATTGATGGACTTATTATGTTTGCGGCTAGCATTTCGTCGATGGCTTTATCTACGAATACCTTATTGTTTAATGGTGTTCGATACGGTTTCAATTTAATGGGCGGATGATCCCCTGTTTCTATGGTAAATTCTATCGCTGAAGTTTGTGTTAATTCTAAATTAGTTCTTGCAAAGTGAGTTCTGTGTTTTAAGAGTACCGATATAATATTTTCTTTTTGATTTTCATCTACACGTAAATCCGATAATATTTCCTCTTTAGATAAGCCTGATTTCGGCTGACTATTTTCTAAGCCTTATTGTTTTGTGCGTATTGTTTATAATTAAAATGGGAAATTGTTTATCACGCGTTGTCTTGACTACTGAATTAACAATTGTTAAACTAGGTTCATTATCAAAGAAAGAATTGCTTATTCCGTTGAATTCATAATTTGTATTTGAACGTATGCAGTTTCTTTTAGCTTGAGCAAAGAGTCTATATGCAGTTTGCGTTTTTAACACAGTATGTCTAGTTAATCTCGCTATCGTTGAAAGGTGTACATCTTCTTCTAGAGGTACATAACAGTTATCAATCCTCAAACATCCTTAATCAAAGTATAAACGGACACCATTATCTTGTGAAAAGTCTCTTCCTAAAATAACATCTATTAACGTTACTGACTACAAAAAACATGTGCTCTTTATATATGCTCCCTATTTTGAATCTCAATTTTACACATCCGTGGACATATAATGCATTTCCGTTTACCGACTTTAGATTTACTTTTTTAATTATCAGTGCGGGTTTTTGTTTTAACATATCATAAGTACGTTTGTTTATCAAGGAAACTTCAGCTCCACTATCTATTAAGCTCCTAAATTGATAACCAACTGTTGGAATAACACAAGAATTTGGACTACCACACAAAGCGATATTATATGTCTCGACTTTTTCATTCTTACCATAGACCCCTTTTTGGTAAGAATTTCCTAGTTTTTTCGATTAATGTACGTTTATCTTTGAGTACATTCTCTACTTAAGTGTCCTAATTTACCACAATTCCAACAATCAATTTTATCTTTCCAATTTATGTCATATTCGTTCTTGCGCCTGTTACTGTTTGATATATCGTATGACCGTTCCGCCCTTCCGTATATGCACTTATCTCGCGTTGCCTACGGCGACAGATTTCAATAGAATGGCCGTGTTTCTTGCAATATGTGCAAACAATAGATGACCTAATATAATCGACATCTGTCTGATTATTATCGGTCGTAATGTTATTAAGTCTATTTACTTGTGATCGCAACTCAAATCTAGCTCTGACACTTTGCTCTTGTATCGCGCTTTTTAAAGCATTTGATAGGATTGTATGATTTTCGCGCATTAATTTAAGTCTCAAATAATCGTGCGATAATCCGTCGATAAAAATTTCTACTAATTGTTTTTCTATATAGTCTAAATTACCTTCAATATTTTCGTTTGCATCTGTCGCAAGAGATAAAAGTCGCTCAGCGTATATTTGAACATTTGTGTCGGTCTTTTGTTTAGTCGTCTTTAATAATGAGAAAGCGTATTGTGGGTCTTGAATTTCCGCAAATCTTAATTTAAGCTGTTCCTTTAAATCTGTCCATGTCCCTGTCGGATCATCAGTCAAAAAGCGTTGTATGTAATCACTAACAGACCCTTTACTAGATTGGTAAGCAACAAATTTTAATTTATTCTCATCTTAATTGGTAAGCGTTCCATATTTTTCTACATTTTTAATCCAATTTTTAAATTCTTTTGAATTTCCATCAAATGATTGTACAACCTGTGAAATAGTCTGAGTGCTTATGGCCGTTTTAACATCTTTAATTTGTTCATTTAAATTTTGGAAAAAATGAGGGATTATTTGATTTGCCATTTTGATACAAGCGTTAGGAAATAAAACAGTCACTCACCGGAAGTTGTAGAATATGTGCGGTCTGATGTCGTTGTTCCCGGCTCACGGTCGTTGTAACTGGTTGCAGAAGTTGCCGAAACGGAGTTTCTTCGCGTTGTTTTTCATGGCTTCGTAATCGTAAGTGGTAGTATTTCTTTGTTCGAATCATTGGTTCACGAGCACCATTTAACGTCCTGTGTCACGTAATCGTTCATAGTTCATGGACGACACATAGTTACTAGCAATGTTCATTACTCTTAAATTACCGGTGTGTAGCCTATTATTCGATATCTCGTCATGCGCGAATTGCCAAGATGACGAGTTTTGCATTAACTACCATTTTCTCGTGTCGCGCATGGGACAAGTCGGTCCCTCTCTATTTACGTTAATTTCTCTGCATAACGTAGGATAAAATATTCAACAACACCATATATCTGTTTCTAATCCAATTTAATGTCTGACTTAACTAATATTTCAGTTATACAAATACGTTGTGATTGCTACATGATTGTGTCCTTTCCATCTGTCCACCTCTAGGTCTAAACGTTAACTGACTATTTCCCTCTAACATTTGCCACGTGAAACTCAGTTATGAATCCCATTGGTCAGTGTTCTATGCGTGTTTATTTCTTATTGGCTGAATTACAACCTAGGACTGATGAAGTAACTATTCAAGTATGTACACGCTAATCAGCGTTGTGATACAAATAAATAATGCAAATACAGCCTAAGGCTTGTGTCAACAGCATCGTTCCCCCTTTGTTGTTAAACATACACCAGATCCAAATATGTAACCTTTTGACCGTCATGCATACTCGCCACTGATATACTTGTCAATATTTCGTATATAAAGAAAACCCAAATATTTCACCCAATTATTTGACACACTTCATACACTCAAACTATCTCAATTTTTGCTTGATTTTACTGTCGTTATTCTGACGTAATGACGTTATCAGTTTCACACAATTCTCCTGTGAATCGTTTCAAAAGTTAAGTAAAGGGCTTCTGAAAAGGATAACGAATGCTTTGATATCGGTATATTGTAGATTTATACCCATACGTGATCAAATGAAATAAATACTTTCAGTCGTGGCTGCGCATCTCGTTAAGTATTATTTTCTCTGACCACTTATAATCGGTAATGTACCAAACATATATTCTTAGTTATAATAATAGAAATAGCTGTAGCACTTATAGATATTCAACCTATATGTTTAATTAAATGAACCTTTTCTTCACCGCCTTAGTTTATAATCCAAGCTTTAATAATATTTAAGACTTATTTTGGGCTGTATATATGTTTTATCCTAACTTGTACCGGACATTTGCATTGGTCACATTGTAAATGTTTGGCAATTGCTTAAGATTGTGTTCGCAGGATTTGCTATAATATAGACCCTTTCAATCATGTCATATGGAACGAACCATGTAATGATTCATAAACTGAAATATATATGTGCGCGCGTAATAAATGGTTTTCTCGCAGGTAGGCAGTTGTTGTAAGCAATGAGTATGAAATTATTTTTGCATTTATGAACATCATTTATCGATCCGAAAGAGTTAACTTTGGCACATTATGTTTAGCTCGTTGTAGGTTGTCGTTTTACTTTATTTGAAGGTTTTCAAGGCTGAAAACAATTTATTCAATACACTGTTTCATTAAACATTTAATATAATTTTCATAGCAGAATTGTCCTAGTGCGTCATGTGTTCGTTAAGGTATCAAAACACCTGAATTTCTTTCAGGCACAACTCCTTTTATTTTTTAGTTCGTTGAACGTGTACCTTAAAAGTGTATTGCGTTTTAAAATTATGACGTCATAGAACGTAAACCAAAATGTAGCAAGCGTAGAAAATCACCACTGAATACATTTTTGAAATACTTGTCTGATTATGATTCTTGTTTTAGGCTGTATCATAATAGTCAAATGATAACTGACAATTATAATTTATTTGAAACAGTTTTACTTGCAATGTCGTATGTGGCTCAAGATAGACATACACATTCAAGCTTTATAATTTGCCCTTTAACAGCCGGATTGCTACTTCTTCCTGAATTAAAAGACGATGAAAGGTTGTTGATATGTAGTATGCTATTTCTCTAAAGCTTTTTCACAAAGTGGAGATGTATTTAATACAAGTTTAGTTTTTATTTCATCGTGCCTCGCGGGTCTGACGCTTTTATCTCTGTATAGCCGGGGTCTTAAGTATACCGCAAAGCAAAAGCACGTATCACTTTTGAGCGTAGACTCAGTTAGCTCCGCTGTGTCACGTGTTTCAATATCATTAAGCAGAAGTAAATATCTTTAACAAGGTGATAGAGCAGGATATAATTGGAGATATAAACCTTTCAAACAAGAAAACAAATATTGGAACTGTGTACATTAGGAGATTTTGTGCATACTTTTCGCGAAACCGTCATTTTTAGAACAACCTCAAAACGTATGTTTCTTAGGTGATGACACTTTGATTTGTAAACGTTTAAATAAAAAAAACACTATGTTAACGAAGATGTGACCGATTTTTGCAACAACAGCATTTGATACATATATCGCATTAAACATAAAAAGTGCATCGTCTAGTGTGGGACCGTGGTCTAGTGGTAGGATGCTGGTCTAGGAACCGGAAGTTCCATGGTTCAAATCCCGCTCAGACCACGGAAATTTCCTGAGCAAAAAAATAATCCCACGCTTGCTCATCTCCAACAAGGAGTATAAATGGTAACGTGTAAGGGAAAAAGCCAATGTGCCGTGGCTGCATGTATTCATAAATGTCCCTAAAACAAAAACAACGATCTCATGAACACAACATATTATCAGAGGGGGTAATCACGTCATAGTCAAGATGGCGACGTCCCTCTGTTACTTCTGTTTTCTTTTTAAATGACGGTCACTTACCAGCCATATCAGTGAACAGGTGATTAGCGTTTATTTCGAATTTAAATTCGCTTTATATCTCGACTTTAATCCCCGCACATTTTTTTAGTGGAGCACTAATTAGGTCATTCCGCTAAGAAATTCTGCACCGAGTAAAGCCGAGATATAGAGCGAATATTACTATGAAATAAAAGCCAGCAACTTTCTTCCTGATATGGTTAGGGTTAGGGTTAGGGTTAGGGCTGGAAAGTGAGTGGAATAAAAAATAATAATATAAGTAACACAGGATATATAACGACGAAAAATACCTGCATCGGCATGAACGTCGCCATCTTGTTTATCACCTGATAACCCCCTCTGATAATGCATAGCTTGAAGCTGTATACATCTTGAAAGGAAAAAACATATTAAATTCATTGTCTTGTTAAAACAATACATATGCAATCATAGTATTGTAACAATCATAATTCAAAGTATAAATATACAATACTGTTAACATGATATATGTTAATAATTTGGGTGTTTACTGTTTATTTAGGAATATCCCTTTAATTTATAGACTATGCATATGCATGTATGCACATTTTCCGCGTTATTGTAATCAGTGCTATTTCCCACCAATCAATGCGCATACGTGGACTGTTCCAATTGTAAACGTTAACAATCAGCTAATTTATTAACAGTTTCAACATTATCCTTTATAATACTACTATGGCGAAATACGCAGACAGATGCGGCATTCCAGACTCGTAAATAAATGCATTCAACTAAATGAATGTGCGGTTATTTCGAAGCGCAATATGTATTTATGTTGTGGAAACATATGCTGATGTGGAAACAGTATTTTATTATTTATTTCAATGGTTATCATTCAGACCACAAGTAAAAGATAAATTAAGTATTATGCAACCAATCAAACGATTAACACAATTAAATAAGGCGATACATGAGTTGATTATGGTACAACGCGTATACTTTCGATGCATTAAACTTGTACATAAAATCAAGCAAACATTTTGGTGCCTAGCCTTATGTCATAGAAACCGGCTCGCCTCCCTTTGACCTCTACCAGAGGTATTTTCTTTTCTCGGTCTAATTTTCTACGCTCTTCGTCCGCTACTGTGTTTTTTCTGTTATGCTTTTTTTCAACGGAAGCAATTACACATTCTTGCTGATTAAATGCTCCCAATAGATGTAACATAACAATTCAAGTTTCTGTAATTCATTTTTCATTTTACATAACTGCGATCAATCTTTTTGTACTAATCCAATTTTTGAATGGGGGAATCACATTTTTTGTTTTATATGTGTTCTGTTTATTCATTTTCACAATAGAGAAAAGGTTGTGAAACTTTTGAGACAAACGTACATATGCAAACATAATACACGGATAAATGGTGCATAGCCCATTGAAATTGCAAAAACGGAAAATAAATTGCTATAATTGACAGCAGAAGGGATTTTCCATTTTTAATCGAAATATTGCAATGGTGACCAATTAAAACAACAACATGTTTTAAGGTGATTTCAAAGTTTCTATCGAAGGAGCAACACTTTTGACCAACGGACCAATATATTCGAATTGGACTATTGAGAGAGCAATAGATGGAAGAACAGCACATGCCGAACTTTGTCAATGTTGTACCGCCATTGGCATGCCATCCTGGCTGCAATTAAATCACATACCTGTTTTGTGAAGCGAGTTGTACAAAAAAGTCGTTCGGACGGAGGCAGTATATTACTTAAGATATGTGTGTGTTTTCCACTCGCTGTATTGTCTTTGTTATCATACATTAACTTACAGTCATAATTTAAGGTTTTCAATATGAGATGTAGGGTGAAACGAAGTTCTGTCATACGATACAAGTTTGTACACAAATGACGTTTAATTTTGATAACACTATTATTTCTTAGCTATGATTGCAAAAAAGACTGTGTGAATTTCAGTATACGCACAGCTTAGAAATATTGTAATGCATGGTGGTTATGACGACAATAACATGGTCGAAATACAGGTCACAAAGGCATATGACATCAAACGAACCTATGTGATAAGTCCTCCTCAGGCTATACAAGCCATACGCCTCATTGGTCAACATGAGTTGGGGGGATTATATGGTTATTTGTGAAATTGAAGTCTACCGACAAGAAGTTAAAGAATCAATAACGTTTTACTCATGTATTATGTTTTATGTTCAGGCAAGATTGTAAGCGTAATTTTGATTTTTTTGAAGGTACGTATTATACTTAACTTACAATTAAGAAATATATATTAAATAATTAATATAAACAAAATAATTGTTATTTGAACTATATATGAACTTAGTGGTTTCTTGTAAAGTACATGTATGTATGATAATACAATGTATATATATTTTAGATTGCATGAATGGAACGTACGGCCCTGATTGTGAAAGAACATGCCATTGTCTGAAAGGTCCTTGTGGCACTATAAATGAGACCTGTGGATCGGTGTGTCAAGTTGGCTGGATAAGTTCCGCATGCAATAAAAATAATTTATCTACTGATTTTTAATTTCGTGTTTTTAGTATGGGTATGTTAAAAAACCTTTGTTGTACCAAGGAACACATGTTGAACAATATAAACATGAAATAAATACTATATATTCTAGCATGATATATCAGTTTCTTTGGATATGATTGTTTATCAGCAGAAGCAAATTTAATGGCACAGGCGATCTCTGCATGGCGTAATTTCAGTCATTTGTGAATAAGGTGGGTTTTATTTGTTTGCTAAATTTACCCAATGTTCTGTCACACATGTGTGTATAAGCTTAAACCTACAAATATGCCGCAATTTATTCGTTTCTATAATGTCGCCGGTCGGTCGCCAGGTTGATGGTAAATTTTAATGAATAGGTTTAAAAGTAAAACGTACATAGGCATGGTTATATAAATAACTTTTACAAAATGGTTAAGAAATAACAATGATTTCAGAATAAGCCACACCAAAGATCAAATAATGCAAATGTTACAATAAATTGTAAATATATATGAAAAATTGACGATTTTCGAAAAAAATGTATTGTATTTAAAATTGTATAGTACGTTTTCTAACAAGCGAACGAACTATCATTATAAGGAATATAATGAATAAAATAACGTTCTATTTTTGATATTTTCGATCTAACCACATATAGACCACATGCATTAGTAACGCTTTGCATCGATTATATGAAACGCATTGTTTGAAAATAAAA
This sequence comes from Dreissena polymorpha, assembly GCF_020536995.1. NCBI lineage: Eukaryota > Metazoa > Mollusca > Bivalvia > Myida > Dreissenidae > Dreissena > Dreissena polymorpha. The sequence goes on along the minus strand of NC_068368.1, from coordinate 9,349,120 downwards.
TCCATGAAGCCTTAATTACTTAGTGGATTGTTAAACTAAAAATTGTCTTTAATTCAAAACTTACTATATAGTTAGTATTTCAACAATAGGAATCACGCTCTTCTTTAGAAAATATTATACTGCAAAAATACAGCGTCATTAAACCATTTTCACTAATCGAAAATCGAAATAGTTACACGGCTTATCATCTTTATTTATCTTTAACGCATTTCATCGCGCATTTGGAACTTAATCTTCAGACTCTGAAGCCTTAATGACCCAGTGGTTGCCTGAGCTACAATCCAAAAGGGAATATTCTTATTTTCAAGGTATTTTTGTTTGAACATTTTCCCTATTTGTATTGGTATTGTAAATAATTATTAATACTATAGTGGTGTAAGTAAGTCTATGTTATTTTATCTTAACCAAAATATCGCTGAATAATTCTCGATAAAGCACAACATTATTATAAGGGAAATCATGTGGGAGCAGTGGTCTAATGGTAGGACGCTGGCGTAGGGATCGAGAGGTCCAGGGTTCAAATCCCGCCCCGACCACTGGCATTTGCTTAAGCAGGAATTTTATCCCACATCTGCTCTTCCCAACCCAGGTGTAAATGGGTACCTGTGAGGGAAATAAGCCAATGTGCCGTGGCTGCATACTGCGCCAAGATGTTAACGGACGACTTACGACCCAGTGATCAGGGAAAAATTGAAAAGCGCCTTTGAACGCACATCTCGAGTATGAAAAGGCGCTATATAAATGTGGTATAAAAAACAACAAAAAACAAAAACAAAAACAAAACATTCGATACATCAGGGAAATTAAACACTTAACTAGTTCTCTTTAGCACATGAGACTTATAAGGATGAAGAAATAAATTACACTTTATCATATAATTTAGAGCTAATCGCTTAAAAATAATTTATTATTGACTGAAAAAGTCGTAAAACGACTTAAACAATCAGACCAAAAACATCCACACATGATACCTGTTATATGTATCTTTCCAGCTGCAGGGTGAAAGGCGGCCGATTGACTTTTTCATGGAGATATTGTAGGCGCCGCATTATCGGCCAGTGTACCAATCGTAGTTTGTAGTGTGGTTATTGCTTTTTTCTTGAGGCATAGAAGAAAGAAGTAAGTATATACACATTTAACCTACCGAGGAACGGTTGCTTCTACCTACGATACCTTGTCATAAACAACAAAAGACACAAGTCACTATGACAAACCGACAATGACAATCAGTGGGTATTTTGAAGCGTGTGTGTATTGACATGAGAAAGGAATAGTTTTAAAATAGTGCAATCAGATTAAACTGAATCTAGTACAGGTTATTAATTACAAGTAAGCATGGTATAGTTGTCTCGAAAACATTTTGATTTGTCGCATAATTGGTGTATTTCATGTATATTCCTTGTTCGGTGTAACTGAAACATAATATCTGTCTTCATGAAGAAATGCATAAATGGGCATCATATGTCATCGTCAAATTAGACGAGAAAAAATGCACCAAGTTATGGCCCATGGCTGGGTTCACTAATTTGTTATGTCTATTGTAAGCACATGCAGCACTGTTAATTTGTGTATATTTTCATGTTAAATGACAGGTGACAGTTAAACAAACGTGGTCTCGCTTAATTATTGGCATATATATGCACAAGATATGTAAGTCACACATAAAGCCATCCCGTATCAGGTAATTCAACTCATGTTAAAGTCAATCATCCAGACAGCCGTCACCCAATTTATTTGTCCATTATTGTATAAATTGGCATCTGCGTTGTATGAAAGACAGTCTTACTAAAACGGCCGAACATACAAGTCGCATTATTGCTGGCTTTCGCGGGATGGGCCCATTGCGGCCTTCGCATGTATCTTGTATTTGACAAACATTTTGGAAACGGTGTGTTGTGTTAATAAGCAGAAATAAAACGCAAAGAAATCAGAAATGAACTTTGTTTGTTACCTGTGATATCAACGAACAATACGTAATTACGTGACAGATTGATAAAGCCACGGAATGCTTTGCGGAATTCTATACATTTACGTCTAGAGCAACACATAAATACGAACAATTCTCATCAGCTTCTAAGAACGTTGATGAATTTAAAAGGATATATTATATTACAAAAACAACAAATTACAGTTATATATTGATTTGTATGTTGCGCAAAATTAAACCAATTAAACATTATGTGACACAATTTATTTTGTATTCTTGGTCAATACTCAATGATGAGTAGTTTGCATGTTAAATTAAAAAAAGTTTAAATAGCTCAGATACAGTTTAGCACCTTTACATCTGTGTTATTAGTGAAACACTTTCGGACATAAAATCAGCGTAAAAACACACGACAGAACTTCATGGATATGTGGATAGACAAGAATTGAACGTTACGCTATACCGTGTTATACCTGTTGATAGTATGAAAATTTCATCCATTCTTACAGAGACAGATACTGCTACATATGAAATTGTGTCGCCAACGTAAACTACTGAGGACAAATACAAATGACTTCAACGTTGTACATGTATGTTACATTATATAATCGTTATTAATTAAAACAATTGATATAAGTTGTTCTATATTATTGTTATTTTATTGTTAACAATGTCAAAATATTTTTACGTAAATTAAACAAGCAATTGTAGACATACTTAAACCCAATATTTGGAACCATACAGTGCAATCGCATACAAATGGACGGTGAACAATCATATTCATTAGGTTGCACTAAAAATGGAGCGCTTTATTGCAAGCACTGTACTTATAACTTCGTGACATTACAATATGGCAGTGTTTGTCTTTGTCCGTTATGCATATGAACAAAACAACAACAAATAACACAATATATGTACTAAAGTTGTCTATGCAGTCTTACCAGTAAACTGTATCATAAATACTGTTTTCGTTTTCAACAAAAGTAATTTACTGATTTCAGACATTATTCCTTCAATGTCCGAAAGAAACAAACGCAGCAAATTGAGGACTTGTCACAGACGACACATTCGGTTTGAAAGCAATTGATTCAAAACATGCCAGAAAAGACCAATTTTCAGTGAATTTAATTTCAGTGTCATTTAATAATTTTATGATAATATGTATATATGTTTTGTGTTGACCGCAGTTTTGTGTATCATACATTTAGAATACTAATAGTTATAATGAATTTTTAATGGAAGTGATGACACAGATTTGCTAATTCGTACAAAAGAAAAGCAATAAACGAGACAAACACTGTACCAATATCCGTATAAATATGTACATAGTAAGGCCTTTTAGAATTGAGATTTATTGACAAAGGTTGCAAACAGAATCCTGTCGATAAACATAAACTGAAAACGATACTGTTTCAAGAATGAAAAGCTTATGGTTTACATTATACTCGAAATTCAATGAAATATGAAGTGTGCATATATTATCTATTCAACAGATCTGGAGGACCACCTGCTAAATTAAGATTTCTCTCTTGTTGAAAAAAAAGCTGAAGTTTCACTATATAAAGATATTTTTTTTAAACGGACACACCTCTACATATATGTTTAAGAAATATGTTATGCATTTAGACATGCGAGTCCTTTTATAATTTGACAACTGTTTTTTGGCCTTTCCTATGTCTATGTCTTAACGTCTTTATTGTGAGATACGTTAAATATGGTTATTTATCAGATATGATAGCAAATATAATTAAAGCGACGTCAACTAGCATTTCTTTGTATGGTTCTTAAGTCATGAGTTCGATGCTCACTTAGTGTAATATTTTTAACTTTGATGATTTGTTAATATTACATTATATACGTCTGATATGGTATATTACAATATTTGATTACATTTATGAAACAGTTGTAGGTAAATGCATTCATATAAAATAACGTTGCAGTAGGTATTCATTTTTCCTTGATTTTATATGTTTCATTTTCCGGCGTTCATGTGAAATATAAGCTATAATTAATATTTTATTCATGTGTGAATGTAATGCAATTATTCAAAGGTACTAATTGCTGCAATGACTATCATTTCCATGTGAAAAATAAAACTGTTATTAATATTGTATTAATGTATGTAAATAATGCAATTATTCAAATGAAATAACTGCAATTATTATCATATCCCCGCTACCAGTAGATATGGAACTTACATTTGAATCATTATGAACAGTAGGTATTTCTGTCTGTGCCTCTGTCCCCTTTTTCTAAACAGTTTAGTCATCAGGTATTAAAGGATTTATAAACAACTTGCCATCTATGCATTGGCGATGATTGCATTGAATAATGTTAATATAAACAAGACAAACTTATTAACCATACAATATAAGTCAGGTCAATACAGGACTAAATGAAATTATCAACCCCCACCCCCTACCCCCCAAACGAATAAAACAAAACGTATTTTAATGGACCCTAGTAGGATTGGAGATTCTTTAAAATATCAGAAGTTTAGCAAAATCGGACATCTGGAATGTGTGATTGTTTTAAATGGCGTCCAAGGTGACTTCCAAAACCTTTGATGATAACTATGTTGCTATCCACTCAAATCTGCTTATTTTGGTGTCTAAACTTAGGTTTCGGGGAGTAAAGAACAAATTACGATAACACAAACATATGTTAGTCTATTACGCAACATATAAATTCTACATGGTGTCCAAATGGCCACTAAAACTACTGACTCAAACGTGATGACTGAGTAAGTTAGCCATTGTAAGGTAACATTTTATTCAATATAGTACTATCATGCGACACTCTTTTCAGTATAATTTAAATTTACATGTTTTAAGACAAATACACTGGTTTAAGTCAGTTCCTCATCGAGGAAGCATTTCAAATTATATATCTAAAACCACATATTGCACGGGTAAAAACTCTTTTTTCAAGAGAGCACATATTGTCCAAGCAGTGTTTAATTGGTATTTCATTGTTTTATTTGTGTCTAAGCATACGTTTCCAGTTTGATTCTTAGTATTAGTCATTTGAATAACGTTTTGAAAATAGCAGACACAAGTAAATCAGTCATTTACTATACGATGAAATCAAATTGAAGTTAGGTAACTAAAATTGTATTGGTTATGGATGTAATTATAAGGTGTGTCACTCCGTCTAGTTCAGCATAAGTATGCAACCTCGCATTGACATTGAATTATTCATATGTTAAGTAAGCAAAGCCAGCATCCCGGATAGTTGTCAGTGATATTAACGCCTTTGATCAATATACACTGTGGGGTCACATCGTGCATTCCGTCAACATTAGACTTCGTTTGAAACCTTGCGATTTGGCTTAATCTACCCACAATTGTTACTTTAGACCAACCCTTGTATTGGCAGATTGCCGTAATCATCATGTTGGGGATGTTTTCATACACATATTCCCTAGATGTGGGCCACATAATCCCTCATGGAAGGCATCGGTCTCAAAAACATACTTGATACTATATATATACAGAAATTGCAATTTATTGACGAAATGCAAAACAGTTGGACAATATATAAGCCTGTAAAACCCAAAATACAAATGGTCGATTTAGGATCTGACCCTTACAACAAGTCCACTGCACAAAGACGCCACTGAGGCGCATATCACAATAAATGCTTCTGATCTCGAGATCATGCAGACAATGATTTAACCTGCTCACCATACACAGCTGATCCTACTCTGAGAAACAAAACATTGTCCATAGGAAAGCGGCGGTATCGGATGTGAATGTCATTCATTGGAGACGATTTGTTACAAGATCATAAAAGATATCAAGGGAAAATTTGCATTCGCTCATAAATTTAAGAGAAAAAAACATAGCAACTCTTAAAAATAGCTCCACTGTTAAGATTGCGTAGTGTCAAAATATGGGGATCTTTCCCTTAAATATATACTGCCATATATCAAATGAGGATGTGGTGAACTGTGTTCATGAAACAGATTGTTACGTGCTTAATAATGTATCTTTGCTCCTTCGTTTACGATTAAAACGGGCGACTAGTATAACTATTCAAAATCAAATTCCTAACTAGGTCTTTGGGAACCTTTTATGAACTAGAGAATGAAGCCACCGTCGATAATCATAGGTAAATTGCTATGTCTATTTGTCGGATTGTTTGTCAACGGGTCAGTACGTAAACCAGCAAATTCCGCAAAAAATTCGCAGTTCTTTCGGCACAATATCTTATTCATCATGCCAATTCGTGGGCTGTTAACTGCAAATTGGTTTTGAGATCAACAGTTACAAGATCTATGTCAGAATTCATTTCTAGACAATATAAAGAAAACGGTCTGCCTTTAAATATTCCAGATTGAAAGACTGGTTTAAAGGAAGATGTTGAAATCAACATGTCAACGTAACGACTGTATGTTCAGTGAAATAAATGTTTTGCACCATATTTTCAAGATCGCGTTAAGCTACGATCATCCAATTTGAATTGAACCGTTGCTGAATAATCGGTTCATATGATAAATAAAACATTGGGAATCCAAATATAATACAGAGGTATTATTGTGGCCCACAGGCTCGGAAATATACTCATACCAAAAACAGACCGATCATTGTTAAATTTATGAGACGGCTGACACAAAAAGACATCTTAAAACGAGCAAGTGATTTAAGAGCACAAGTCTATTCATCAATGAAGATCTTACCAAAACAAAACATGCCGAGATTCTCGCGTCGCTGTGCCTGAAAGAGCCTACGCGTATAGACAAAGCATGTTCCTAAGAATGGAAGCTGTTCGCTAGATACAGAGGCAGTGAACGACATGAGCATATACAATTAGTTTAGTTAAGTTTAAACCTATTAATGTTATCTCGATTGCACCGAAAGCATAATACTTATTGAAATGCTCTCGAATCCGTTTCCTGGAACTAAGAACCAGTACTTGGTGTCTTTTGGGAAGATCGAAAGAACGCTATCACAGTGGGAATAGAACCCGTGACCTCCCAGCCGCTGAGGGACACCATAGCCGCTACACCACGGCGACTTTTGAGCATATACAATCAATAAGTACCAGATTTGCTTAGTAAGCCGTGATCAAGGACAGACAATACCTCGTACGCCAGGTATGGGTCATCCAGCGATAGGAACCTCCTGTCATCATTACAGAAGTAATTTTGATAGTGCTCAAACGAGATCGAATTATATTTCTGTATCTCATCAAAATGTACCTTAATTTTCTATGTGTTTATTTAAACATCACTTGTTGCAATAAACTTATGTATAAGAACATAAAACACGCGATATAAATCAATCAATAATATTAATTTAAACAAAAATAATATATAAATTTATGCCTTGCTAAAATGATGCCGGACCAAAGTGGCAACACTATTTAAATACTATAGCTTATTTTTACAGAAAGCGTCTGAGCATTATGTTTAATGCAATAACTAACAATTATGAAACCTACAAATATTAAATGTATATATTGATTTTTGGCAACTGTTGTTTCTAGCTTGTTTGTATTCGTTTCGCTAATGTGATTTTATTGTATCAAATAGAAAAAAGGTGATAAGCATTCTGTGTTACCGAGACACTTACTTCATCCGATGAAATATGAGAAACTATATAGCTAATTTTGCAATTACATCTTGCAACCAATATCACACAGTTTCGCATAGTTCGTTATTTTAATAATCCAAATATTTGATTAAAAATAATGTCGTCTTATAACATTGTATAAACATTTAACAGTACATTCGTAAACTGTAAATTTGGTGCATCTCTTTCGTTACATCTACACTTTCGCTATAGTATTTATCCGTATAGCTCATAACTAACTATCCAGACTCCTGATCATGTATTAATAGCACGTTCAAGTCATGAAAATTTAGTGTCAAACAACAATACTGTGTTGTATGTATGTATTTCTGTCGACCTTGCGGTCAAGGATAACCCATGAAAGTGCAAGCATTTATTTCCAATGGGGTCCTTTGGTTTTTGCTGAAGAGACATCAAGCAGAAGAAACAGTATTGAGATACAAGGAATCCGGGTGCGATACCCTAGCTCTTTGCGAATAGATCCCTTGGTATCTTTACGTGCTCAGTGTATAGCACCGATACACGCGAGAGTTACCTGGGTTTCATACCAGTACATCTCTAGTTTGGTGGGAAACACTTGAAGCATTTCTGAAATTTCCAGTGCCCCGGCCAGGAATTGAACCAGGGACCTCTGGAATGATAGACCAGTGTGTTACCACTAGACCACCGCACCACCAAACGTTACACGTAATTTGATTAAATTTTGCATAACATGTTCATTTATATTCGATTCTAGACATTTTACGCATGCATTGTTATTATTACACACCTCTGAACATTGATCTATATGCATATATGTAGCGCGAGGGGCTTATAATATATATAACCGAAAATATGTGCTACACATGTAGATATATGTAGTTAGTATATTGTATTTGCTCCATAATTCCACTTCTTTCGATCTCCCATATAGACACCAAGTACTGGTTCTAGGCCCAGGAAACGGACTCGAGAGCATTTCAAATAAGTTGGAATTACTTTCTATGCAATCGAGCTAAAATAAATAGGTTTAAACTATAAACATTTTTTCATTAAAATAGAGGAGTAAGATTTGTTCGTAATTTATGTATAGTAATTTATTAAAACGCGTTTTTAGCACAACACAAATTGAATAACACACTGGTAAAATATTCATTTTATTCAATATGAAGGTCTTATTTACTCAGTGAAGACATTTATTAGGTCATCAAATCTAGATTTTAACAGCAAAGACGTGATTGTGCAAATGGCTACCCTGTCATGCTATGCTACCTTTTTTATAAACTACAAAAGTCTATCTAGATCTATATATAAATGTTTAGTTAAAACGAATGTAGAACCTTTTGAATAACAATTGGAAATACTCAATAACGAGAAAAAGTCATGGAAATATATATTTAAAAATCAGTATTACATAAGAAGAGATACTAAATCAAAGAGTTTCAAGTATATAATTATTCACCAAAAATTAGGATATCATGTTTTATTGTTTAAAAAGAATTTATCTTACAATACAAATTGAACTCTTCGGAACGAACAAGAAGAAACAATTACCCGTCTTTTTGGGAAATGTGAATATACTGATCAATTATTTTTATATTAAGAACTTTTAAAGTTATCGCAGGATCCAGAAAAGTGTGACAGACACACAGAGCGAAAACCATAAGTCTCCTCCGGTGAAGTCGGTTTGGCACTAATTAAGCCGAGTAGTACGACCTAGGAGTCTGTGTCTTTAGATTTTTCCTGTTTTCAATAATATTATATCTAAAGGCAGTCTTAGTGCAAAGATTTAATATACATGATACAATACATCGTAATTAATTTATTCTTGGGAGTTTAAGATTTGAAAATTAAAAAAATAAACATAGTATCACTTGAAGTAAAAATTATATATTTTTGCTGCTTCTAGAAAAAAATGGTACCAAATTATTTTAGATTACTTAAAGTTTATTGGGGCTACCTTATATATACCAATATAAAAGTAACTGAAATGGAAAAAGTGCGATTGTTAGTATTTAGAGTTCTTGTTAGAATTACATAATTGATTTCCTTTGTTTTTATAAATGAATTTAAAGCATACACAATGATAACTACCCATTGTACCTTCGTTCATGACAATTACATGTTATATACAATTTTGCTTTATGCTTGTGTTATATCTTTATTAATAGTTTGTTTGTGTAAGTTTATATGAGTTTCTGATAAGAAGCTTACAACAAAAAGAAAAAAGAAACATATAATTATGGTTACTGGTTAGAAGTAAGGAATACTTTTTTTAGGTCAAAGATGAACGAAACGTGGGTATTAATATCCAAATCATTTTAACAAGCTATCAAAAGAGCTCTTAAACTAATGATCACCTCAATTGGTATGATGCTTGACTTGGACTTGAAGTAAGGACGACCTATTGAATTTGAGCTAAACATATATAAGGTATTTGTGACAGGGCACAGTAACATGCTTTTTGTCTATGTATAAACCAACAACACATTTTGACTCACGATAATTCAAATTGTTTAGGCATTATTTTGATCAAACTATTTCAGGACCTATAACTAAAAACCATAATTGAAACTGGTCGTGAAGGGTAAAATGCCATGTCATTAGTTACACGAATAAAAATGTATGAACAAACTATATGTTGTATTTTCTGTCAAATCGTTATTAAACTTTCACTTGACATTTTTTAAATGATATCTTAGTGTAGTTCGAAAATGGTTTCGATCTGCTGAAAAACATGTCCACAGTGGGAAGCAACAGTGTTTCTCATATGTCTGTAGAGAATCCATGTAAACAATCTATATGTAGAAGTCCAACTGTTGATGTATCTTTTTATAAAAAGTATCAGGGTACTTTTTAATGATTTTTTAAACTCAAAACGCAAGCCTTTTCTTTCAGGTCAAAGGTCAAATTGTAGAACGAACATGGGAAGTTTGAAATATGTTTCCTATAAACAGATGTCTTTCTTTTGGGTCGTCATGAAATTTGCCAAGAACATTTTCTTTGGCTCACCTACTAACCACATCTTTAGTAATCAGCATTTAACTTTACATCTCTTTAGATACCACATGTATAGCCTACTTTGGCAAACTCTACAAATCATACTCTCTACCCAATATCCTTGTCCAATCCTCTGAAACTGCCTCAGAGTATGTGTCCCCATGATATATCGGTCGCAAGAGGCGTAGTAGCTTCCTTGTAGGTCTATATTGAAACCTTGTAAACCTTATTTCGCGATCATCTTCAACATTTGTCCCAATAATAAATTGGCTAAATTTAAAACTGGGTCACATCGGATGAAAAACAAGGTCAATAGATCAAATTAAAGAAATGACATGTGGGCATTCTAGAGGCCACATTAGTTCTCAATCTTCATGAAACTTGATTAGGACATTTATTTTGTTATACTGCACCTTTTAAAACGCTCAACAATTATCCCCTACTTCATAAAAGAGTATTTGCGTATGCTGAAAGTGTATATAAATCAAACGAAATTTTAGCCTGTTCACTTCATATTTGGTGTATGTTGCATTTCGCCCCGAGCTATTGTGCGATGCTCAGCCTAAAGTCAAATGCATTTTGTTCCGCCTTAGCACGTTTCGAGATATTATCGTAGCAAAACACTTGAAGAATGTGTACATCAATACAATCAACATGATGTGCTTAAATGTCTCATCAACTTCTATTTAATTGTCGACATATACAATATTTAAGTCATGTTTCGCCTTAGATGATACGCTTTTGTAGTTTGCAACTTTCTGAATGCAAACGTTTGATTATCAAGTCCGAAATAATTATATTTTAACCATTATTCAACGTTTATGTGTGAACATTGTAAAGTGGCGCTTACATGTTCAGTAAATTCTGAATATTCGCTGAACATTTGTGTAACCACTTTACAAGATATTACTTAAACAACATATCAAGTTTTGCGAATGAAGCTGCTGTATCAGTTTTATTTCGATCGCAAATGCGAGACATGACTTGGTAAGTTGACAGCAAAAATATCAGTTGTCGTAACCAGGGGAATAACCGTCCATTATCCCTGCAGCGGAAACATACCTTCCCGTGCAGATTCGTAAATTGTTGGTACAAGGTAAGTATCCGGGTAGATAATAAGCACCAGCCTGAACCAATGGTTACAATATGGGAACCAGGTCAGTACACGGGTAGTGACGTTGTAACTGCATGTGCATTTGCTTTCCATCTCTAATATCTTTGTAGGGAAAATGTTCAAGCCTCAGCCTATTCTAACCATGAAGATACTAGTCCAGTATCCGGGTAGTTAAACATGCCAATATACCTTCCTGAGCCGATGCTAACCATGTGTTCTTGTCCATGCGAAAGGGTCCCTGCCTATGCCTATATCATGGTAACCATGTGTGTAGCAATCCAATAACCGCGTAGTTAAACTGTGCCTTCATCAGTCACCATGTTATTACTTGTACATGAAAACGTGCCATCCAGATCCTGTGGTTACCACTTGGGTACCAGCCCAGTTTTGTTTTACAGGTTGTGAACAGTCCAGTACCTGGGTAGAAAAAAATGAACCTGAGTGAGAAAATTATAACATATGTTTCAGCATCTGGGAACCAACAATTAACCACCATAACCAATACTCACAGTGGTCAACATTTAAGTATCTAGGTCATGCAAAAATACATACCAAAGTCTGTATTAAACTATTTATTGACAAAATCTAATTTCCTCTTAGAAAACGAATATAGCGTAGTTACTATAAGGTTGCCAAATTTTCCGAAATCATTACAAGAGGCGCAATTAAAAAAATACATATTTTATATACGATATGATGTTTGATGCTGTTTTACAGACAAATATGTCAATGTTGAACTTTGACCGCAGACTACACAGATTAGTATTAATATATTGCAGTATGAACCAATAATATTTAATATTAAATTGTTCATGAATTAAACAGTATAATAATAATCTTCCAATGCATGACTTTTTTAATATCACTATTTGCAGTGGACGAAAACAAATTTTTGCTCTCGAAATAATACCTAATACAAATACAATTGAGAAAACATTAAAGTGATATTATGGGCATCTAACAGTTTATAGGTGTCTACCGCAGTCGTTGTTTATTTTTTGGTGTTTTCACTTCATAAACACTTATATTTGTTAATGCAGCATCAACATACTAAAACAATATCCCGGAAAGAGAAACATAATGCATTTGAATATCAACCGTACTTTCGTTATGACAACTGCCGACAGAAATGATTCGATTTACGATGTGAATCTAAATTCAGTTTTAGTGCAGATTCGCGTATACGACACAAAGACACTATTTTGTTTAACGGCTTAGAGGACTGTCCAGTCATGTAAAGTATCGAATATAATATATATTTTTTATAAAACAATTGGTAGCAAGATGAGTTTCAAATAATTGGTCAGTAACCACATCTTAATTAACTCTTTTGTCCTGTTCATTCTTTTCAGCTCAATTAAACAGTGAACAATGCCCTTTAATATCATTTTAAACAGATCTTAATGGTTTCCTTCCGAATATCATTTCTACTGGAAAACTACTTAAAGCTATCGGGTTAAATAAGTCCGAACTACTAATGAAACAAAAATAACAACAATTATTTTGTGCAAGTTGCGATGGTTTATATATAGATTATACACGTGCACAGAGTTTGAAAACAAGCATTTGTATAATAAAGAATATTCACTCTACAAAACTTTTATTGAATAGTAAGACGTATAATTTGAATGTAATTACATTTGTTTTTCGTGCATAAATGCATGCTCGAATACAATCAGTAGTCTATATACCGTAAAAATTGGACTAGTTTAAGACTGACAATTTTAACCATACATCTTTCACAAGATGTAAAACTTGACTCACTGCTTTCTAGTTGATATACTAATGGGCGTACTAAATCAACATAGATTCTAAGAATTGGGTGCAAATTCTTCGAATGTAGGAAATGCATGTTTTATTAGAGCATGCTCGGAAAATCTACCGGAAAAGGAATATAATTTCCATATATACCTGGGGAAATTAGATTTTTCTACGAAAACGATCTCCCTAGAACTTATTTAGAAACTATTTTATTCAGAAATAGCCACACACACTTATTTGTAATCGATATTTTTGATCTAAAGAATATTGAACAAAACCGTATACTTCTATGTTTGTTTTCAAAAGCTGACTCTTCAGGCATCTTTCAAAAGTTCGAAGCGTTGAGCATATCAGTGGGTCAACTATCTCGCAGAGAGTAAGTGCTAAGTCAAGTTCGGGACCAACTGCTTTTAAACTTGCGAATAACACTGAGCAATACTCTGGAAAAAATAATGTGAACATCATGAACATAACAGAGTCACCCCAAGTCAGGTCAAAACCATATCTAACATTATCAGAAAAATAGCAGACGTCGAACTGAACCTCAAAGATGTAATAGCATTTCACTGCATTCCACTCAAGAACGGCTCATTCGACCAATACTTAAACTGCAAAACAACAATGCAAAATCATCAATTATGAGAACACAAACACCGATGGAGCTCAGAGGTTCAATCTAGTTAATGATGTTACGAAGTGCAACAAAGGGCTTAAGGCTACGTTTACATCCAGACAATACGAGCGACTGGTTTTTAAATACCCTTTACTCAGTAATCAAACCGACATATGAATGTTCGTTGTTTAAACAGATTAGCATTTGACAAATAATGGTATTTATTGATGACTTATATATTTTTTGCTCACGGACTTGTATTCTGGTTTAAATCTTCGAAAAAGTGTATGAACAGTTAACCAGTACGCATGTGTTGGTGTAAATATCCTCACGATTAATATTCACTATTACATGTAAACTTATTAATAGATATGCTTATATAAATATGTGAAGAAAACAATAATATTTTGTGTTTATTTTTATGTTTTAAAGTACGAAAATGGTCAGCATTCAACATTTTTAATCAGTTGAAATATGTTAACATTTCTGCCTAATTGGCAAAAAAGTAAATAATAATGCTGTTTGGCATCGGGGATTTGTGACATGCCAACTATTTTGATGGATGCATACGCATTAAAACGACAGACACAAATTAATGTTAAAAAATGAAAATTGGGCATCACGTTTCAGGATATTGTTTTGATGTACCTTGTTTTTAAGTGTCCTATGTTGTCGCGGTTTGGAAGCGTTCTCACTTCTAACATACCTGTTTCTTTAAACAAAAAATGCTTCGTTACCAATCTAACCAATTCTGGTTCTTTATTAAACTTTTATAGCTCTATATACATGTTCAAACATATTTTAGTCTAGGCTTGAGATAGCTACTATAACGATCGCATAATGGTTACCGTTTCCATGAACTTGATTGGAGAGAGAAACGTTACAGGCCCGTGTAGTCGTGCTCGCCCTGGAATATATATCTTTGAAAGAACAAAAACTTCCATCTAATATGTTTCCATCAAATGGATTGAAGATAATTTGAGATATATGCAATTAAAATTGGCTACATATCTTTATCGAAATTAAAAGCAAAATAAAACTTATCTTTTAACGTATTTACTGGTTATAACAATATGTTTTTGTTTTATTCTGTCCTCGCAAGTCCCATTTTTATTAACTAAAGTTATCTAACAATTTAAAGTTACCACTCAGTTTATGCCGGGTCGGAGTTTTCTCAATATGACATCAAATCCATTTGTTTCCATTAGCACCATATCCGGTGTTCAAGCTCGGCAAAACATACAACTAATGACATTGTATGACATTGGCATTTGTGGTACTTAGACTTATGCTACTCGCGACATATCGTCTTATGACATATTTACAGACGTACAGTGTTATTGCTACTTATCTTGTTCGCAAGGTTTCATAAAGTTATTTGAACTTCAATAAACAATTACAGGCAAATGATACAACCTGAGATAGCACGAATAACATGTCAGCCAAAGGGAGGCAACCGCGACAATCATAAATATATAATATCTTTAAGAGCTGTCTCACATATCTCACAGACTTAATTTGTAATCAAAGTGGTCATGAGCTTGTTGTATGATTTGACCCGGTGACTGGGTCGCTATAAGCAATAAAAGCAGCAACATCAAACTCACCGACACAATTAACACTAGAAAAATGGCGCGGCAGAGGCCGACGTGTATCCCCACGCCTAATAAATGTTATATTAAAAAGCAATTTTGGGTGGGCAAGGCCTACGTTGGTGGGGACCCGGGATGGGTAATGTGGACATGGAAGGTCGAGATAGACCGTGTTTTCATTAGGGATGTTCAGTATTAATTTGAAGTCTATTGGTGAATAAATGAAGAAGTTATGTTAGAATACAATTTTGGGTTGGCGTTGTCGGGCACTATCTCTTCCTACACTATTAGCACTAGAACCTTGAAACTTACACCAACGGTGTCTATTAGCACATGTGCGACGGTGTACTATTATGATATGACCCCTGGGTCAAAAGTTATTATAATGTGCGTCGCATGTTGTGAGTAAATTGAGTTTTTTCCCCATTTTACTTATTTATTTACCGATAACTTTTGACACAGGGGTCAGATCAAAATTCCATAAGCGTCACCGTTGCACATATGCTCATAGCTACAATGTGTGTAAGTTTCAAGGTTCTAGTGCTAATAATGTAGGCGGAGAAAGTGGCCAGGAAAGACGGACAGAAAGCGGAGATCAATTAATATCCCAACGCTTTAAAAAGCGTGGGGATAATCATAACTTTTATAAAGATCAACACCATTTTCAGCATAGCCATGTGATTCAGTTTTTGTTTTCAACTCGTCTTTTAAATCGATTTAAGTTTAAATGAAGACTACAACATTTGAGAGCAAAAATGACGTATTGCCATATTTGCACATAATCTACATGGTCGATTGCGTTAAGAGTTGGACTAGATAACGACTTCTTTTACTATTATCTTTATAAAACGTGCTCACGGATTAACGAAATTGACAAGTATTATTAAGATGTTCCGGGTTCGAACTCGGTTGAAATCAATCTTCTATTTCCCTATTTTGTGTTTTGTTTAATTTTGATACTTAAACTTTAACTTGCCTGCACTTCTGTTTCGGAAGTTAGGACCATGAATGACATACTTGAAATAAACAAGCTGTTGAAAACAAAACTTCACTTACTTAGAACATGCGAGAGCGTATCTTTTGTGTTGCAAGTTTGCTAAAGAACAGATCCATCTTTAAAATGATATCAGGCCTGAAAATTTTGATTTATAGGAAAGGCAAGAAAGCATGCTTTTAATTTTGCAGTTTATAAAAGGACACGATGGGAATTGAAATTAGTTTTATAAACCTACAAAGTTACTCATTATTTTTATTACATTACTTCATGAACATGAGATGCATTTTGTTCTGTGTCTGGTGTTTTGTTTTATTGGATTGATACCGCCGGATTCTCTTTAAGCTTTGAATTAGGTCTTTCGTTGCCTTTATCAATGCATCGAATACGGTGTAATTAGCAGCCCGTTTTTTGTCATTATATAATTACGAGGAATAAACACTATTTTTCAGTTTAGTACGTTTTTAAGTGCGTTTCAACTTAACACATTATGCAAATATTAAATATAATTCCCCTTTCGATCATTATTTTAAGAATAAGTAATCGGTTACTAGTTTGTAACTAGGTCTATTATTCGAACAATATTTATAAGCATTTCTTTGGGTACTTGTTCTTGAAATAGACAATTAAGCTACCGTCGAAAGGTTATGGTATGTTGTTTAGCAAATGTCAGTCAGTCCGATGGTCTGCCCGCTCACTTTTTGTCCGCCTTTTTTCCACACAATATCTTGAATAGGATTAAATTGTGTTATTTTTTCCTAATTAAGTGTAACATCTCTACCTTAAAATGCAATCTTATACTTATTGGTAAAAATACATTTCACAATGAAATAGGGTATCTGGAGCATCTGTTTCCAATAAACAAATGTCTTGCTTGTTAGATCGTCATGAAATTCGACCAAAACATTTTTCTAGTTCATTTGAGAACAACACCTGTCGACATCAACATTAAAATTGAGAACACTCTGGTGGCCACATTAATTGGCCAATCTTCGTAAAATTTGTTCGAAACGTTTGTCCCAATTATAAGTTAGCCACGTTAGAACAGGGTCACATGGTGTAATAAACTAGGTCCCTATGTTAATTGCAAGCAAAATCTTTGGAAAACTTAGAAAGCACATTTTCTGGCCAATCATCATTATACTTGCATACAATATTTGTCCCCACAATCTCCTAACTGATTACGCAAATGGTTCCGTTCCATTGACACAATGTGCCGCAAGAGAGCGGGGCATACATATGTTCCATATAGCTATAGTATTACCTTGTGAAGACTCTATGTGTCACATTACTTGTCAAATCTTCATGAACATTTGTCCCAATGATATATCGGCCAAGAGGGGAAGGGCAGTTGCCTACATTGACACTTTGTGAACATTTTCCCGACCGTCATCAACGTTTTCCAGACCATGTGTCCCAATAAGAAATTTAAATTTGGGAAACACCGGATCAAACGCTAGGTATATTGATCTAATTTAAGAAACAGCTTGTGAATATTGTTCTGGTGGATCGATTTAATCTTTTAATGGTGCTTTCTAACTAAGATATACTTTACTATTTTGAATTGTTTGTACAACAAACCACGTTTTCGATTTCACGTTTTAATTCGTCATCATACGATTTTAGCCGCCAGTTAACACTATACTAACCATTGAGGTTACATACACCAATATAAATTCTAGTTCTCTACCGAACATTCTCCCCACCGCTGATGGATATAGCCTATTTCCATCAACTAACTAAATAGACAGTTCTAAATAGTATCAATTAATAATGTACACTTCCAGAGCTAGACTCACATATTAAAGACTATTACATTTTTAATTATCAATACCATTTAGTCTAAAATATGTCAATAACAATGTCAAATGTTACCGATTTGTGATACATGTATAATTAATTCCAACAACAATTCAACAAATTTATACTTTAATTCCAGTAACAATGGAATTATTATTGGATGCATAATTACAATTATTTTTGGTAACTCCTCTCATCTTTGGTTTTTATCATGAAACTGATAGTCGTCTTATGACATGCATACATATACCTGTTGCTATACATATCTTCCCTATTTTTTTCGATAAGAGAACTTGATTCCTTGAATCAATACATATACACAAAACTTTACATCCCTATAAGTACATGGCTTTTTTTGTGAAATCAATAATCTAATTTCGACTATAATTGTACATGTACATGACCATTCAACACTTTAACAACTGTCAGAATACAAATCAATTTTATAATCAATGATGTATAATATTAATAACAAGGACAAATACAAAATTTAATTGCAAATATATCAATTTACTTTAATTGCAGACTACCTTGTCCATTAATCATTATATAATCATTCAACCTTATATACAATATTGAATATTGTTTTACAACACAGACGGCTGACTGACATCTGAAAATGCATATCAATTACTCAACAAGTAATTATTCATGAAAGATAACTCAACTTTACAACATAGAAGTTCACTCTATTTACCCCCCTTTATGGAAATGTTGGAACTAACTTAATTTATTATTTAATTTGCACTATAATTCCTTTTTATGGTTTTTCACAACTAATCTTTTTTATTGATGATAAATACATCTAAACTAATGCTTATTTTGAAACAAAGTCAAGAAATAGGTTTACAAAATTGAGAAGTAAATTTTCTATTTGAATTATAAAACAAGATGAATGCATATCAAGCTTCATGTATTTGGTAAGAACTAAAAATACAGTTAAAAAAGATTTGTCTTATGATATTTTTACATTTTCAATTTCCTTCTATAAACAATAACTTTTTATTTTATTTTCACCAGTACACAACCAGTTTGAACACAACATTGTGATCATGAATTTAAAAAAGATCAATAGAAACAAACACGCAGTGTTCATAAACATTAGAATAAAATGACATTAGCAACAAAGTACTGCAATTATTTACATATAAAATTTAATTGTACAGTTTTCTTGTTTCTGTTCGCACACTGATCTTCAAAATGTTCCTGAGATGGTCTCGTGAATCCTATCAGTATGCTTGCTTAAAGTTAATATTACTAAAATTGTGATGGCATATAGGGAATTATTATGCCCTTTTAACACTTCTTTCTTCAAAAGATAAACCATACAATATTTGTTCGAAACACATCTGGTATTACTTTTGAATCCTTATGTGTCACTATGCTCGAGGAAACACAATCGCGTAATAGGTTTTTTGTGTATCGCCCCATCCACACGAACGTTCACCACTCTTACGTGGCCATCAGCTCCTGGGAATTCTTCGACTACTCTTCCAAGCGGCCAGTGATCTCGAGGGGAGTCGGGGTCAACAACGATAACAACATCGCCAACCTGATATTCGATCTTGGTCTTGAACCACTTTTTCCTGGTACCCAAGTTGGTAAAAAATCGTGTAGCCAACGACGCCAGATGTGCCTGATAAGTTCTTGGATATACCTCCAACGTTTCCTCGGGCTGTATGCTGTACTGTCAATCGAACTTGGAGCGAAATCACCACCCGCCTGGCCATAGAGGAAGTGATTTGGTGTTCATACAATGTCATCAGCTGGGTTTACCGACTGATATGTCAGCGGCCGGCTATTAATAAGTCCCTCTGCTCCAATTGAAGCGGTATTTAACTCTTCATCATTAATGTCCGCACTTTGAAGTATTCTGCTTACAGCTCGTTTTGCTATTTTGATCATCGCCGCATGTACTCCACCGAAATGAGGCGCACTTGGTTGATTAAATTCCCACTGAATTCCCTTGTCAGCAGTCTTTCTGACGATGTAATCCCTGTTCAGCTCTTGTACAAGTCCCTTTAACTCGTTATTAGCTCCTACAAAGTTCGTACCATTGTCAGAGTTCATTTTTTCCGGAACACCTCTTCTATTTGTGAAACGACCAAATGCGTTAATAAATGAATTTGTATCAAGTCCATAAGTCATTTTTTGATGAACTGCTCTGCAAGCAATGCAAGTTTATAAAACACAAGTATCCTTTTTGTCTACTTTTCCCACGCCTTCTGCAGTAACTGAACTCATTTTCCCATCGTCGAATGATTTCTCGTGCAGCCTCGATCCAGTACCTTTTTGATAATAAAGCTAATACTTGATTAGTTCCAACATGATAATTCAGTTCATGTTGATGTTTCACAATTAGTTTTGTTACTGTACTTTTCTTTGGTAACACAAAAGGAAATCTTGTGTCGTATGGTAAAAAAATCGCAAATTTGAGTCTGCTATCACAACGTATCAGTCCATCATAATCGATTATTGGGTGTAATCGTACACATTTACTGTTATTTGATAGCTCCTTTCCTTTGCACAGACTCTTGAAATCTTCTGTGTAATTTTCAACTTGTGTTCTCCTGATCAATTCTATTTCAGCTTCTCTAATATCAGCTGCATTGATTTATTCTGCTTTCTTTTATCAACTGCACTTTTTGCATTGTGCAAAAATATGAGTATCCAAGCTACAGTTCATACTAGTTTCAGCCACCTTGAGTATCTTTTTGGATCCAATCTATCTTCTGAGATAATAGTTGTGTAAACACTTGACACATCAATTTCGACTTGTTTTACATTCTTTCGGATTTCTGTAGAACATGTACTTTTACATTCAACTACTTTATTTTCAGGTCATTTATCTTCTCCTTTTTGTAAATAATCTGGTCCACTCCACCATTTCTTGTTTTCAACAAGTTCATTTCCTTCTACACCTCGTGAACCGATATCCCTGGATTTTCTTGTGTTGGTACGTACCTCCACTGATTTGGAGTTGTGCTTGTTTGAATTTCTGCAATTCTATTCCCAACAAAAGGTTTAACGGTTCGACTTCTGTTATGAATCCACCATAAAACGGTTGTACTATCAGTCCAAAACACTACCTTTTTCATGGCTATTTTCAGTGCTTCTGTGACAATTAACGAAAGTCTCAGTCCTATTATAGCTGCCATAAGCTCCAATCTAGGGACACTTGTAGATTTCAATGGGGCCACTCGTGACTTTGCTATTACAAAATGAATGTCTGTCTTCTCTTCTGATATTTCATGTCGTGCATAAGTCACAGCACAATATGCTACTTCTGAAGCGTCAACAAATACATGAAGAGACGAGTCTTCTGTTATGTCTGAGAAATTCAATGATCTCTGAATTTTAACACTATTCAATCTTTGTAAACCGTTTACCCATTTGTCTACGTTGACTTGCATTTCAATACTCGGAGTGTCATTTCAGTCATATTCTAAGCACCACATTTCTTGCATTATATTTTTTTCTTGTACAATACATGGCGCGGGAAACCCTAATGGATCAAAAATTCCAGCAACTATACTCATCACATTCCGCTTTGAGTTTTTCTCTACTAACTTGCCTGTGTTGACATCGAATGTGAAATTATCCGTTTGTGTTTGCCATAGAACACCTAGAGTTTTCATTCCAATGATTTTTTTCAGATTCTATATGCATTTCCTGACCTCGATCACTTGTCGGTATATGTCTTAAAACATTACTACTATTTGTCAGCCATTTTCGTGCAAACATTCCAGCTTTCAGCCACAGAGATGACATCTGGTGGTACAATTCGATGCCTTTTTCTGAATTTTTCTACAGAATCTAAGCTACCATCCATGTATGTTGATCTTATGACTGTTTCAACTGCTACTGGAAATTCATCCTTAAAGCGTTCAGCATTATTAATGGCCACAAATTGTGCTAGAAATGGTGACGCATTCACACCAAAAACCAGTCTATTGAACTGATATGTCTCTATTTCATTGCTTTCATCATCTTTCCACAGAAATCTAAGGTACTGTCTGTCAGAGGGAAACAAAGCCAACGTGTAAGTACATTTCTTGAATATCACAAACTACTGCAATCGAATGTTTGCAAATCGCAGAAGAATTTCATACAAACTGTTTTTATGTTTTGGACCTTGATGAATGGCATCATTTACTGACAATGAACCGTATTTCGCCGAAGCATCAAACACTAGTCTTACTTTTGTAGTTTCTTTGTCAAATCTTACAACCGGAAAGTGTGGAAGTAGCCATTTTGTTTCCCCATCTCTTTCAACATCAACTTTAGATATGAAACCTCTTGATTCATAGCTTTTGATTGTCTCACCATAGATCTGTTTCACTTCTGGTCTCTTAACTAGGTTTTTTACAGTACTTGTTAGCCTCCAAGTTCATTGTCTTTAGTAAAAAATGAGAACTAATTTTCATTGTGCATGTTTTCTGTTGGTTTTCCAACACAAGTCCATCCCAATGGCCCCAATCGAGCAAAGGGTTCACCTGGTTTTCCATATCTTTCAGTTATACAGTAATGTAATTCCGGATGGTCAGACCCAATTAATAAATCAACTATTGGCCTAACTGTGTTTACTTTTGGGAATTCAGTGTCTTTCAAATGAGAATATTTATTTGCCTCCTTATTCCAGTCAACGACTTGCATGTGACCTGTTACACGGTTTGCTGTGTGTGCATGTACTTCATAATTTGTATTTCCATGATACACACTTTGTAATTGAAAAGTTACCGGCATGGTTTCAAAAGTTTTTATATTTCCGTCAAGCACATTGACTGTCACATTTGTTTGTTTTTCCTTCAAGTCCTAGCTCTGCAGCAATGTCTGCATTTATGTACGTTTGTGTGCTTCCTTCATCCAAAAACGCATTATTTTCTATGCTGTTGTTTCTTGATTTCAAAATTACTGTGACAGTTCTTAACGCAATGTATTCTTGATTTTTAATGTGTCCTGTGTGTTCAGGATATACACGTTTGTATGGATTTAATTGAAATCTTGCGTTTTCCTGTCTTTCTTCTGCATGCAATAATTTATGATGTACTTTTGAACATCCATTGATTTTACATTTACGGAAATTTCTACATTCTGACCCTAAATGATTTTTTCTCAAGCAACGGAACCACAACCTCAATTCTTTTGTCTTGACCCATCTATCTTCCACATTCATTCCTTTAAATGTACTGCAATCCCAAACAGCTTTACAATTTCCTAAACATATGGCACATTTGTTCTCATTTTCTTGCTGCATTTTAATTTCTGATCTTTCAAAATATAACTTTTGATTTCAGTCATTTCTTTCACCCATGCTTTGTTTCGGCAGCTGTTGTATAATATAATATAATATTACTTCTTTGGTATTCCACTCTCTTAATGTGACTTCATTTTCTACCTTTTCGTTTTCACAAATACAACGGTGGTACCTGATTATCATGCTTTCTGGCATCTTCTTTTGTAGGCGCCAATAAAGGACCCCATTTTTCAAGTCATCTTCATGGCCAACTTCCTTTAAGTTTATAACTGCTGAATCCAGTAAGTCAGCAAACTTTTCAATTGATTTTGTGTTTTCTTCCTTCATAAATGGAAACTTCTCCAGATCTTCGAGATATCTGGCCACTTTCCGCCGGTAACCCCGTACTTCCTCTCTAACCTATCTTTGGCCGCATTATAAGCTGTTGCTGAATAACCAAGGTCATCAATAATATTCAAAGCTGCCAGGTAACACTATACTAACCATTGAGGTTACATACAACCATACAAATTCTAGTTCTCTATCGAACAAATATTCTGACGGCCATTTAAGCTCTTAATCTTCATGATACTTCATTAGAACATTAAAATTGTGTAAAACTGTATCCCCTTAAACTTTAGACAAGGCTCCTCTGCTCCATTAAGAAGTATTAGCATATGCTGGTATATATGCATACAACTAAACGATTTACCCATTCAATCAATGTTTGTAGTATGCTGCATTTTGCACCGAGTGATGGTGTCAGGCTTTGCCCACAAATGTTATTCATAGTCAAGTGTATTTAGTTCGACCTAATGACGTACGAAATTTTATCACAGGAAAAACGTTAATTGAAACTGTGCTATCACATGACTTAAAATGATATGTTAACAATTCTCATGCACTTCTATTTCAATGTCGACATATGGCCTTTTACAATATTTTATTCATGTCTCGTTATAGATAATGTTGTTTGTAGTTTGTTTGTTTTCAACTGCAGATGTGTGTTTGGAATTTAACAATTAACCAACGTCAAATTTGTGAAAACATTGCAAAGTGGCGCTTACTTGTTCGGTAGTATATTGAACCTTTTTATAGAAAGTTTAAATCAGATTTATAGAATTACATATCGAGCGTTGGGTGTTGACCTATTGTATCTGATATAAAACTGATTGTTATCAATAACCGTTTTACGTCCATCGTAAAATGTGGATAATTCTTAAATACCTGGACAGAGAAAATGTATCAGCATGCGTCTATTCTTTCAGATGAATTTACGCCCAGTACCCCTGTAGTGGAAACTACAGCATAGCCTACCAGCCCAGTAGTCGGGTAATGCAAATGTACCAGTCTGAGACTAAGCTTCACATTTTTTAACAGTCAAGTACCTGGGTAGGAAAATGTACCTGTATGGGCCCATTGTAATAGATTTTCAGCACAATGGATGTACACATTTAACCGCCACAACCAATACCCACAGTGGTCAACATTGAAGTATCTGGGTCATGAGAACATACGTACCTAAGCCTATAGTACACTATTAAATGGAGCATTTACGAATAAAATGCGATTTATCATTGACAGCCACACAGCCATAACCGTTGCTGATCTTTAGTCGACGGTAATGTGTGTATGGGAGTAGTGTTGATGGACATTAACATGCTCACTCGGCTACAACAACTAACATTTTACTGGCTTCTACAAACTAGCTTGCTTATACTACAAATAGCTTAATTTCATTTTCGAATACATCATGCCTTTAAATTATATGACTTACAATCAGCATTCGAACATGTGTACATGAGGACAGGACACAACTCTCAGTAATTAAAAGTATTTGGTCGTTGTCTTTTACTATTTCACCAGTGGATGCTTCTAGAGGAACGCTGTATGTAGATGTGTTAACACAATTCACAAAAATTAAAGTTTTAAATCTATTGCTGCACATCAATGCGCACATCATTGCGAATAAACTCCATTTACATAAACAATTAAAACAAACGTCAGTGAGCATGCACGTTATTGGAAAACACCTATTTTATTTAGCAAAAGCAGAACATCGTTTATGAGAATTGCATAAATTGTACTCAATTATGTGAAAATATCTATATTTGAATTTGGTAGACTGTTAAATTATGCAACTCAATTTGAAGTATTGTATAATGAAGGAAACACTTTGGTTAGACAAGTTGTTCACAGGCTTTTAAGTGCGTTTGAGTGCTTTCAACAGATACGAGGAAACAGAATTCATCATGTCATCGTATGTGAATTAAATGTAGATAAGATGAGACCGCCGCTGTCAAATTAGAGGCGTGTGATTTCCTCGTTGAAAACTATTAAATCGTACTAACTCTAAGATTTCGAAATTTCCCAAAATTGAGATACACCATTAAATACACCTATTTCAAATACGTTAATATGTTTGGTGTTGTTCTACAGACAAATACGTTAAAGTTGAACTTTGACCAACGAGTACAAATATTAGCATTAATATACTGTAGTATAAACCAATTGTCATGAAAACTCAATTGTATATACTGGCATTAACCATCATAAAAATCTTCAACATTGACATTGAATGAAAACAAACAGTTGTTTTTGAAATATTACTAAACAAAATATGAGAAAACAATCCTCAGATCTTATTGATTTCTTTCCGAATATTATTTCAACTGCGAAACTTCTTAAAGCTATCAGGTTTAATCAGTCCGAACTACTTATAAAACAAAGTTAACAATAACTATATTGCGCGGATTTGCGAGGGAACGTACATAGTAGCCACATGTGCACATAGTTTTAAAACAAGCATGTATATCAATAAGAATATGCACTTAAAAATTTTTAATCCATAGTAAAAAGCAGTCTGTGAATGTAATAACATTTATATATCGTGCATATACATATGCCCAAGTAAAATCTGTTGTACATTTACCTTGAATATATGACTTAGTACGCATTCACTACGAGCACACTAATGTGCATACTTAATCAACATATATTTAAAGGATGAATGCAATTTCTTAGAAGAACGGAAATGCAACCTTTATCCGAGCATGCTCGGAAAATCAATCGGGAATTATTGCACTATTGCTGCCTTGTGCTCTGTTAAATCTGGACTTTTCATCAACAATATTATTCATTTAAGTTATATGTTCGTCAATTTTGAGTATACGATGTTTCCATGTATACTTACATATTTACTTCTATAAAAAGCAACACAAATCATACTTGCAAAACAGGTTTGTTTTCTCATTTCCGTGTAGACAAAAGTACTCCGCTATACGCTGTACCGCGCAGTATTCATACTGACATTACCGAGTTCGTATGCCTATATACAAAAGTAAAGCAAACTTAACTGTCTACCGACTCCTCGTGTTCATCTGCCCGGTGTTATTACCGTAAACTGGTCGGAAAAACACAGATGTGCTATATCAGGGCATAAACGCAATTACCAAAAAGATGAATTCGGATCAAATGCAACTGTCTGAAGATTAATAGTCATCAATATAGGGAAATATACTCGTCCAAAAAATAAGAGGCACATAAAATGATAACTTTGTCGTAAAGAGGTTGTTTACAAATTTATAGTTTCATTAAACTTAGAGCGTATACGGTTAACACTTAAAATTGGCTCAACATTGGACAATGATTACGCGGCTGTTAAATATTTTCCACTTAAAACCGCAAGAATAAGTCAAGTTAGGTTGCTCATACCATTAGCCTTGTTCTGACAGACGCTAATGCAGTGGGATTAATTTATTTAGCAATCTTCTACTTTAGGCAATTGTATAACACTGATTGACATGATTTTTTAAAAAATATCTTCGGTCAAAGTGTCCGTTCGCCAAGGTTTTTAAATGTTAAGAACACATTATATGAAGAACCAGTGTATAACGATAAAAAATTCTGAACTATTTCTGAGCATGATAGTCACACAACTTTTTCTGTAGTAATGTCTGCATTTGAGTAAGTACATGCATTTAAATGGTATCATTTAATTCATGTGACGATCGAAATTATTTACAGGATCAGTCCGTCACAATTGTTGATATCTCACATTCAGCGGCTAAAGGATGGACTTGGGTACTGATCTTGTTGGGCATTATCATACGCTTGACAAACAAATATAAATTAGTTATACAGGAGGAGGGTTAAATCGCATATCGGTATAATCCGGAAGTGTGCATAATACAAGTTTGTTGGTGAGCGTTAAACACTCATTCATATAGATATCGACGGTTGTCGCATTTCTCATGAAACAACCAAGTGTCATTTCCTACATTAACGTCATGTTACAATTCACATGTCAATAAGGAAGTTTAAAATCCAGTTGTCACCGTGTGCGAATGCCTTAAAAAACTGTACAGGGCTGTAAACAAATACGTGTGGTTTACCGCAAGCATTTAATTTGCATATGATTAAAGTTGAAGTCGGTATTTTCAGAATGTATACAAAAGAATGGATATATTTATTTGTACTTGGATTTGTTCTACGTGTATGCATATGCGCAGGTACTAATTGATTTAAATCTGAATATAGTTATAATCAGTATGATTTATAAAAAAAAATGTTTGATGTTTATGAACTAAAATGAATTTAAGGTTTTAAACACTGAATACAACTGTAACAATTACCGATATAACGTCGGAGTGACGTTATCAACTTATCCTGTTTAATCCTAAAAACTTCAGTAAAAAGCATAGTAAAAATACGTTGCTATCGGTATATTATCAATTGATATCCACTCATGGTTTAATCATAAATAAGTTAATTCCTCTTCTGAATTATTTTTAGTTATTATAGAAGTAACTGTTGGTCTAATATATAAAAGTCTTGTGTGGTGATGAAAACTTTGTTCATCACTTGTTTTTGAGTATTCACTATCTTTGATCCTGTGGGCTTATTTGGTTCTGTTTGTATGACCGTTATTATATGTAACACTGGTATGTTGCCCTGGTCACTTTTTATTGTTGGTGCTTTGCAATTTGCAGAGGGTGTTTTGACGACAACAGCCCCAATCATATTTTGTTTATAAGAAGCAAAGTTTTCTACGCTCCATTGAGTTGTTTCTGATGACTTTTTACGATTACCTACTTTGTAGGATTGGTGAAATGTAGTTTCCTAGCTATTGTCTAAAGTGGACTAAGCATACATTGTAAATCGAATATTAATGTGTAAGCCAAATACATTTTGTCATGTAGATATTAAAAGCACAAAATAATTGTTTTGTTTTGTGTTTAAAGCAATACATATTTGTAAAGAAACTAATTGTGTATGGTTATACCGGTCCTAAACGCCCCGCGTGAAAAAGCAAAGTCAACTTTTACGAAGCGCATTATTATTTTCGTACGATTAACTGTATTTGTCTTATTGTCGTTGAACATGTTTACCAAAGAGATTTTATTTCAATGGCAATACTAGTGCGACGCTAGATTTAACCTTATATCTTTCATATGATATGGCTCGGCAAAGTTTATATAACACATACCTTCTAAGATGATTTTTGATAAAGTTTGTTCTATGAATGTCATATTTACATTAACAGTACCGTATTATAAATATAGAAGAAATCTCGCTAAATAATTAGAAATTGCAATTAAATAGTGATCACATTAACGAATATGAACATTTAAAACATGTTGTTGTTAGCCGAGGAGCTGAACGATATACGATTCGTATATATAAACCAACAGGATATATAGATATATATATATATATATATATATATATATATATATTCTATTGATCATTTACACCACTTATATACATGAACAGTAACTCAATTGAACATACAGCAATTTCAATGCAAAGAGATATACACAAACTAAATATGCGGCCTTCACATTGGTATGCAAAAGTTAATCCCAAAATACAAAATCTAAAATAATATACAGAAAACAAAATATACCTTTCTATCGACCCATACAAGATATGATATCACTGTCCACAACCACTTTAATGCCTTGAACATGTTGTAGATGTCAAAGATATAGCATGGAAACGTCTACTTATTATGCGCCGTATTAAATGCTTGGTCGAAAATCCTTAAAAGATATATATATATATATATATATATATATATATAAATACTATTGCCACCTTAGGGCGAAGTGCGCAAAAACACAGCACTTTGGCGATTTTTTTTAACTTCTTTAAACTCAGTTTATGTTTAATAAAAATCTCATAATTAAATAATTTAAGAGAAAAACATTGTAAAACTATGAAAAAATATTTTAAATTTTGCACAATTATATGTTAAATTTCTAAATTTTCATTTTCGACTTAATTCTATTTCTACCTAATGCCAAAAAACCCATATAGAAATTTCACTTTACCTCTTCAATGCACTTGGGAGAAGGGAACTTAATACCGAAAACATACTAATTTACGCTCTACTTCTCTAAGACTGTTGATAAATTTAGCAAAAATAAATATTTAGATAATAAATAATAAATAAAAATATATTATGCCGATACACGTCTGTAAACGTAACAGCATAATTTTATTATGCGTTTATGATACTTTTCTTACAATTTAATATAATATTTAATATTTATAATATTTATGTATTATCCGCGTGCTGATTTTTCTCTGATCTAAAAATAGAACACATACACTAAGTAAATGTTAGGAATTAGGGTGCACTCAGATATATACGTTTATTTGTTGAGATTCAATTGCTCTGTTCGATCACGACCTCGGCGATGCATTAAATTCATCCAAGTATTGTGTGCTTTTTGTTGGTTACTTCAGACATTTGTGGAACATTCAAGATCTTACATTTATTTCGACTCACCTATGGTCGGTGTTGTGCTAAACCGTTACGACATTGCTTTGCACGAATGAATCAGTGTACGCCTTTTACTTCTGCTTAGTTATTTGTTTACAGTTTAGTGCTTGCATTTATTGCGCCTAATTTACGTCACATTTACTATCACGTGATGCTTCGAATAGCCAATTACCTTGATGGTTAATATTCTTATCAATGTAAGTGTAATTACAAATATTATATAAATTCTAATTTTGATAACTGAATTAGTTCTCTGGTGGATTTTGATTAGCGTCTCTATAATGATGGCCAGCTAATGGTTAAAACAAAAACAAAACGAAACAACGTAAAAAACGACATTGAATAAAAGTGTGGTCATCTGCTTCGAACGTTCATTAAATACATAGCATTGCGAATTTAAAACTATTTGAGAGATCCCGAACCTCACACTTAGCCCAGCGATATAAAACACACATAAGTGTGAATAATCTTTTGTAATACAAATTGAAAGGCAATAAAAGAGAGCTTATAAATAATTTAATAACGGCTGGATTAATCAATGGTTAGAAGAAACCAAAGCAACAGAGTTATAGTTTTCTGGGGCACGATGCAATGAACGAAATAACAAGTATCAATTTTTCTTTTCGTTTGAACAAAAAAAAAACACAAATAAAACGCGTCTGCTAATTTATTTGATGCATGTATTTGGTTTTCACTTACGCCAGTATTGTATCGAAGTATATGACAACGCATTCTCTTACTGTCGTAAAAATAAGACCTCTCGATATAAGATTTAACGATATGAAATAAATGTATACTTTATTATTATACTTTAAGAAGAAGAAAAAACAGACAAACAAACATAACAGTGCACTCACACATATTGTGTATTAACTATTATACATAATACGGGTTCGATACATACAATATTCTCATTTGTACGAAATATTTGTTCTGATATCGCATAATTGGTATGCAATTGTCAAAAAATGTACGCCTGAATATTCATATACGGCTATAAATAAGCATGTTGCAATATACATATATTTTGCCATACAAGTTTTATAATTTCGCTTGCATCTTTCTATTTCTATGCATTTCCAGCATTTGAAGGGACTTTTAAATACAGCACTGACCGCAGTTGTATCTGATATTTTGTGATGCTATGCAATGTAGGACCATAGGCGGATCCCCTAAAATCGCCAAAGTAAAGTCAATTCATTTGATGTTTAACACTTAACTAGATCTTAATCACCTATTTAAACATGTCAAAGCATTCAACATCACTATAATCGTGGCGCTTCTGGGGAGCTTTGCCCCCCTGGACCCCCAAAACGATAAACTATGCACTTTTTTGGCTTTAAAAGAAGGTACTTTGATGAAAGTATATAAGGCGTGACATGTTCGAGAAGTGGTTGTCAAAGCCTTCAAAATCACTAAAATCGTGGAGCTTAGGGGGGGGGGGGGGCTTCGCTCCCCTGGACCCCTATCACTATGCCCTGCACCCACCAGAGGTTCTAGCGGCCCCCCTGGACCACCGGCAAAACTTTGAATATCCCGCCCCCCCCCACCCCAAACCAGATATTCCGGAGCCGCCCCTGTGGACGGGTTGTTGTTTTGAAAATCTTTCTAGGGAAGCATATTTGTTGTAATGTATATACCCTGTATTGTTCGTACCCAAATGTTTTTTCGTACCCAATTTTGTTTTGGCATACTTTGTTTGTACCCTGAAGTTTTGTGTTTTGTTACCGTTTTCTAAAATATGTATCTTGGTGGATTTGAGCACTTAATACAAGTAAATGTCCAGCGTAAAGAAGCCTGTACGTCAGGTATACCCTTAACACAGTATTGAGTCGAGGTACCTGACAGCTTTCATGTTTGTCGTCGGATAATTGACGTTCAATTTATATAAAGTAAATAGTCTATAAAATTGATCTTGGCAACAAAAATGTTCACACCTTAAAAAGGCACTTCACCATTTAAACTGATGTTAAATTTAATCCCAACTGCTTAGTTGAAGTAGTTTATTAATATTTATGTTGAGTCATATTAATACTGAAATAACTTTGCATAAAAATAAATCAGTTTCTTAAACACATGTTTTCTCTTATAATCACATGTGTAAACACGTATGTCCGAAAAAAGCATTGTCAGCAATCTTGTTCATTTTTAGATCGGCTTATTCATTCTTAGAAAGATATTTAATTATTTTGTATTTTTATATACATTTCCAGCATAAAGTTGCATTTTCCTCAGTGTGCAATTGCTGGAAGAATAAAAAAGCAACGTATGAATACAAAGTGTTGTGTTTTCATTTCATTATATTAAGGAATTTTTGCAGCAATATGAAACACTTTTTAGCTTCTGATTATTTGCCGTAAGAATGTATTTTGTTTTCTACGCAAACAGTATTATGTCGAAGTATATGAACGCATTCTCGTTATGGTGTCAGATTAAATATCGTCATATAAAATGTAACGACATATAATAAATGTAAATTTTATGATAATTTTTAATATAAAAATAGAACAAACGTAAAACATATTCACGCAAAGTGTAAATTGACTTGATTCACTACTTATTTCTCAATAAATAGTAACATCTTAGAATTGTTGCTCTCATTTGTACGAAATCTATCGCCCTGTTCTTATGTAATATGCATACACTATACGCCTGAACACATATATGGTAGTCAAAAAAAAATGCATGTAGGAATATATACATTTTATTATAATAGTTTATTATTTTGCTTGCATGAACAAACGGATACTTTCTATGTGTGAGTATTTCCAACATTAGGGGGAATTTTTAACAAAGCGCTTTTTAGAACATATTCTGTGGTTGCATAATTTTTCTATTCGTTTATACCCTGTAATCTGTTCAGGACCATGTTTTATGATCAGAATGCATATACCGTTTTCTAAATATGCATTCATTATATAATATTATTGCATAAACTCTATCTATAATGCCCTCTGGCGGGGTGCAGAAACTTGGCAAATAGATGGCTTGAACGGGAGAAATCGTGTATTAACAATACGATTCACGTGCCGTTCAAGCGCTGTTATGTGTTTTACATATCCATAATCTGGTCTACGCGCAGTTACTTCCCTTCTCCAGCCTTCGACGACTTTCCAAGCATAATTGGGGAACTGAATAAGCACCAGTTTCCTCATGCATGCAGGGATAATGACGATTTCAATCCACTTTTCAAGTAACTTGTATACCATCTGCACTCTCTTGACATCAGCTTTATTGTATTGGCAACGTCATTGAAGTTAAGGTTATTTACTCAACACTTTCAAAAGACTATGCTCAAAATGTAAGTGTTTATGTACCTTCAACGTTCCTGCTGTAAATTCCAAAATAATTCCTCATTTCTTACTTTACGCTGCTGCATTTCAACTTTGCATTAATCCACTGTTTAAACACATTTTAAATCGAAAGCTGCCTATCCGAAAGTAAAGCCTCGTCATTTCGGATGATCACCGAGTGAGGCATATCTAAAACACAACCTTGAACTGTATTTAAATAATCGAATTATTTTGTCGATGTCGAATGAACAAAATATTGTTTTCAATGTTATTTAAAATTATTTTGGTATGTGTGATTTGTTTATGCAATAATAGCGAAAATACACATTTCTCGGACATGATCATCTGCCGGCGCTCTCAAAATCCGTTCCTGCCCTCGTGCCTGCGGGCGCTCTCAAAATCCGTTCCTGCCCTCGTGCTGCGCACTCGGGCAGGAACGGATTTTTTGAGCGCCCGCAGATGATCATGCCCTTGAAAACGTGTATTATCCCTATAGTAAAACTCTAGTTGCTCCAGCATTTATTAAGGATAGAAATGTAATATTTTAAAGTACATGTAATCTAAGTGATCATAAACGTTAACACAATTCCAATAGTTGTTACATCTTTTGCATATTTTATTTCAGTTTTCGTGAATGAATAATTATGCATCATGATGGATTTCAACATAGCATACAACATCGTTTGTCCAACGAAAAGGAGTCTGTACTATGGGGATGCCCTTAATACAGCATTAAATCGAAGTACGTGAAAGCTTTTATTTTTGTCGTCGGATGATTTAAGTTCAACTTATATAAATACATTAGTCTATTACAATGCATTTAGAAATAAAAACATTCAACCTGAAATAGAACATCACCATTTAACTAGATTTTAAATTAAAAATCCAACTGCTAAGATGAAATAGTTTATTATTTTTTATGTTTCGTCATATTAATACTGAAATAAATTTGCATAAAATTAATCTTTTTCTTAAACAAAGTTTTTTTTATAATCACATCTGATTATTCATTCTCAGACATCTAGTTTTATTATTATGTACTTTTATATACTTTCCCAGCATTAAGTTGCATTTTATACAGTGTGCAATGTTATGTTTGGTTTTATAAATTCATACTGACATACTGAAGAAAAACAACATATGAAAACAAGAATTTGTGTTGTCATTTTAGTATATTAAGGGCTTGTAGCAGCAATGTGATCACAATTTTAGCTTCTGCTAATTTCTGACGCATTTATTTGGTTTTCTTCTGAAACAGTATTATGTTGAAGAATATGAACGCATTCTCTTTATGGAGTCAAATTATAATAGCTGGACATGACAATTAACGATATATATAAATGTAGATTTTATGATTTTATTAAACACCCAACAGAAAACAAACATCAACATATTCAACACATATTGTAAATTGTCTTCATTCACTACTTACATGTTCTCCATAAATAATTTCATCATAGCATTGTAACTCTCATTTAAACAAAATACTGATTCTGTTATCGAACTACTCTTATGTGATATGCATAATAGTTACGCCTGAATATACATACATGTACATGGAAGGCAAGTAAATAAACTTGTAGGAATATATACATTTTACCGTAATAGTTTAATTATTATGATTGCATGTAATTTACACACTCACTCTGTCTATGTCTGTGTACATCCAGCATTAGTGGGATTTTTAAACAAAGTGTTTTGTGAAGTATACTAATGTAAAACTTCCGCTGCTCCAGCAGCTCAGCATTCCCATCAATAACTTTTAAAACATATTATGGGGTTGCATACTTTATGTTTACACATGTACACCCTGTAATCCATTCAGGACCATGTTTTTTGTTCAGCATGCCTATAACGTTTCTCTCAACATGCTTTCATTATGTAAGAGTAAAAGTCTAGTTGCTTCAGCGTTTATTTAGGATAGACATGTTATGATTTAATGTACATGCAATTTTTGATAATATGCGTTAACATAAATTCAAAAGTTGTGATATCTTTAATTATATTTATTACCGTTTTCTTGCATGTTTAATTATGTACCATGATGGTGTTCAGCATAGCATACAAGTATTTCTCCAACGAAAAGGAGCCTGAACTATGGGTATGGCCTTAAATCAGCATTAAGTGGAAGTACATGAAAGCTTTTATTTGTGTCGTCTTTCAAAACATTTTCGTGGGGTTTTATAACTTTTGTGCGGTCGTGTATACCCTGTAATCCCTTCAGGACCATGTTTTATGTTCAGCATGCATTTAACGTTTTTTAAATATGCCATCATTATATAAGAGTACAACTCTAGTTTCTCCAGCCTGTATAAAGGATACAAATGTTATATTTTAAAGTACATGTTATTTCTGATCATGTACGATAACACAAATCAACAGATTTGATAACTTTTATATATTGTATTACTGTTTTTGTGAATGTATATTTACGTACCATGCTGGGTTTAAGCATAACATACAAGTACAGTCCAACGTAAAGGAGGCCTTACTATGGGTTAGCCCTTTAATCAGCATTAAGTCGAAGTACCCGAAAACTTTTTTGTTTGTCGACGGGATAATTTATGTTCATGTTATAAAAAGAAATAAATCTAAAACAATAATTTTGGCTTCAAAAACGTGTACACCTTACATTGCACATTTCCATATAAAAAGATGCAAAATTAAAAATCCAACTGCTGTTATTTTTATGTTCAGCATGCCTATATCGTTTTCGCAATATGCGTTAATTAAAAAGGGTAAAACTCTTATTGCTCCAGCGTTTATTTAGGAAAGAAATATAATGTTTTAAAGTACATGTAATTTCTGATTATGTATGTTAACAAAATCCAAAATGTTGTTATATCCTTTATTTATCTTTTAACTGTTTTCGTGAATGTATAATTATGTACCATGATGAATTTCAGCACAGCATACACGTATTTGTGCAAAACGGAGCCTGTACTATGGATATGCCCTTAACTCGGCATTAAGCAGAATAATATAAAAGCTTTCATTGTTAAAGATCTCAATAATTCAGGGTTGATTTATACATAAACATATATATATAACAACTATTTGTGGCAACAACACCGAATACAAAACATAAAGCATTTCAACATTTGAAGATATGTCAAATTAAAATCCGATTACAAAGCTGTTTGTTTATTTTAATGTTTCGTCTAATGCAAACTAAAATTAATTTGCAAGCATTATTTTTTCAACAAATGCTTTCTATTACAATCATATTTGTAATCACAGATGTCGGGAAGACAGCATCGCCAAGTATCTAGTTCATAATTAGATCTGATAAGTCATACTCAGACGGATAACTTTTTGTATATATTTTGC
Source organism: Dreissena polymorpha (assembly GCF_020536995.1). Classification (NCBI taxonomy): domain Eukaryota; kingdom Metazoa; phylum Mollusca; class Bivalvia; order Myida; family Dreissenidae; genus Dreissena; species Dreissena polymorpha. The sequence goes on along the minus strand of NC_068368.1, from coordinate 9,312,115 downwards.
AGAGTTTTCAGAATTAAGTTGCAGTTTTACCTAGTGTACAATGTTAGGCTTGGTTTGTTCATACGGACTTGCTTGAGGAAAACAATATCCTTACACAATTTTTTTACCGACAATATTATAGAGTAAGCACGTGTTTCAGCAACGTGATCAAAGTTTTAGAGTCTGCAAATTGAATTGATGTATTTAATTTGGTTTCCCCTAAACCAGTATTTTGTCGAAGTATATGAACGCATGCGCCTATATTGTCAAAAATCAATTGATGTTACATTATCGATATATGATGAATGTACATTTTGATTTATGATGTTATGTTTAGTAACAGACAACACACATGCACACGTTTACGCATATTTCAAATGGACTTGAAACAATACTTATTTTTTTACTACTTTAATAATATCGCTTCAATGGATGCATTTCTTTTATCTATTTTTATTCATGTTAAGTATTGGGAGGGAATTTTAAATAAAGCGCTGATAAAAGTTTTGCTCCAATTTTGTCTCGTATTTTGTAATGTTTACATCGCAGCTTTCTGTTCAGGATTTTGGTCTATTACAGTGGAGAGCCAGCTCATTCGTGAGAGTTTTCTAAAGGTATCATGATCTTTTAAAAAACATAAGTATTTTTCAGTAAAGTGCAACCGCGCTTTTGTAATATGAAGTCCCCACACTGATCCGACATTTGTCTAGCCGTTCAAACGCGCGATTGCACTTTACTGAAAAAATACTTATTTGTTTAAAAAGATCATAAAACCTATAGAAAACTCTCACGAATGAGCGGGCTCTCCACTTTATCCCATTAAAAATGGTGAAATATTTAAAAAGAGATCCTTAAAAATAATAACTGGGTCGCGCTTTATTCTCCCAACACAGATCCGAAAGAGTCACGTGGTATAGGCACTGTGTTAATGCTATTTAAGCGTCATACTGATACAACACATATTAAGATTTATTTCGTTAATATCAATAAAGTCATTTAAACATTTACATTCATGATATTTATTCCTGTATTTAAGGATATACATTAAATGTTTATAATTAATTTTTGAAAATGTGGGTCAACAATATTCTAAATGTTTATGATTTGTTACCGTTAACGTAAAAGTATTTGCCCAACAAAAAGAAGCCTGTGCTGTGAGTATGGCCTTAAAACATAATTAAATCCTAGAATCTGAAAGCTTTCATTTTTGTCGTCCGAATAATGCAAGGTCAATTCGCATCAAGAAATCAAAAAATATAAGAACGATTGTGGGAAAAGGACCGAACAGAAGTAAAATAGCACTAAACAATTTAAACAGATGTAAATTTAAAATCCAACCGTAAAGTCGAAATAGTTTTCTTTGTTTCGTCTTATGCATGTTTACATAACTTTACAACCAAACCTTTCTTATTTGTATTTTCTATTTGTACAAAATATTGGTTTTGATATCACCTTATTCTTATGCAATAAGAATTGAATAACCGGCAAGGTTATACAAACGCATGTTGAAAAATATATACTGCCTTACTAGTTTAATAATTTCGCTTGTATGGACGCACTGCTTCTTTCTATGTTTATGCATTTAAAACATTTGGAAAAAAAACTAAACAAAGCGCTTGCTGCAGTTTACTGCAGTTTTGTCGTGTAATTGTAATGTTTTGCATTTCAGCTTTCTGGTCAGGCAATTTATCACTTCCCTCACACGGACTAGTTACAATGAAGTAGGGATTGGTGTTCTGAAAATATTTCTAGGGAGGCATAATATTTGTTTACACGTTTATACCCTATAATACAGTCTGGACCAAATGTAAGGTCCAGTATGCGTTATAACAAATTTAAACTACCACTCTCTAGTTGCTCTAGCGTTTATTTATGATTGTCATGTTATGTTTAAAAGTACATGTAATTTCGTATCATGTACGTTAGCAAAATTCTAAAAGTTGTGAATTTTGTTTAATATATGTATAACCATTTTCGTGAACGTTAAATAATGTACCATGATAGATTTCAGCATAGCATAACAGTATTTGTCGAACGAAACGGAGCCTGTACTATGGGTATGCCCTTAAATCAGCATTAAGTCGAAGTACCTGAAAGCTTTAATATTTGTCGTCGGATAATTTAAGTTTAATTTATATAAAAAAATTAGTCAATAAAAAATAATTCGGCAAATCATATGATCACACCTTCAATATCACATTACCATTTAAACAGATGCAAAATTTAAAATCCAATGGCTTAGTTGAACTAGTTCATAATGTTTAATGTTTCCATATATTAATATTGAAATAACTTTGCATAAAAATAAATCCTTTTCTTAAACAAATGCTTTCTCTTATAATCACACGTGAAACACCGATGTTGGGAAAATAGCATTGTCAACAATCTATGTCATAATTTGATCTGATTATTTATTCTTGGAGAGATAGCTTTATTTTTATGTATTTTTATATACATTTCCAGAATTAGGTTACCTTTTCCACATTGTGCAATGCTATGTTTGGTTAAATTCAGTCAAACTTGCAGGAAGAAAAAAGTATCAATACAAAGTGTTGTGTTGGAATTTTATTATATTAAGCGCTTGTCGCAGCAATTTGATCTACGTTTTAGCTGCTGCTTATTTCTATGATGCATTTAATTGGTTTTGTACTAAAACAGCATTATGTCAAAGAATATGAACGCATTCTCGTATTGGTGTCAAACTAAAATATATCGATATAACAATTAACGATATATAATAATGTAGATGTTATGATGTATGTTGTATAAAAAGAGAAAATCATCAACATATTCACGCATATTGTAAATTGACTTGAAACACTTCTAATGTGTTTTCGAAAAATATTAACCTCATAACAGTGTAACTCTCGTTTGTACGAGAATCTGATCCTGACATCGCCGTATTCTTATGTAATTTGCATACAGTGTATGCCTGAATAAACATATAAGGTATTGACATAACAACGCATGTTAGAATATATACATTTTACCATTATTGTTTATTGTTTGCTAGCGTATACTCTGTTATCCATTCAGGACCATGCTTTATGTTCAGCATGCCTTTAACGTTGTTATGTTTTACCGCACATGTAATTTCTGATCATGGACGTTAGCAAAATTCACCAGTTGTGATATCTTTCATACTATTATATTTCATTACCGTTTTGTGAATGTATATGTATGTACCATGCCGGGTTTCAGCGTAGCATACAAGTACTTGTCCAACGAAAAGGAGGCTGTACTATGGGTATGTCCTAAAAACAGCATTAAGTCGAAGTACCTGAAAGCTTGTTAATCGTCTGATAAAATTTATATAAAAATAAGTCCTCAGCAATGATTTAGGCAACAAAAAGTACATACTTTAAATAGTACATCACCATTTAAACACATGCAATAGTTAATCAATGTTTATGTTGAGGCATATGAATACTGAAATTACTTTGCATAACCATACATCCTTATCTTTAACAAATATTTTCTCATATAATAACATGTGTACACACAGATGTTGGGAAAGTAGAATTGCCAACAATCTAGTTTATAATATTATCTGATTCTTTTATACTTAGACGGATCGCTTCAATTTTATGTATTTTATATACATTTTCAGCATTAGGTTGCATTACTCACACTGTGCAAAGCTATGTTTGGTTTTATTCATTCGGACTTGCTGGAACAAAAAAAAAGTATCAATAAAAAATTGTGTTGGCATTTAGGGCTTGTTGCAGCAACGTGATCAAGGGTTTAGCTTCTGATAATTTCTTTTATTGATATATTTTTATCTGAAACAGTATAATGTCGAAGTATATACACGCATAATCTAAATATGTCAAACTCAATATCTTCATATAAAATATAACGATATATAAAGAATGTAGATTTTATTATGTATTTTTTTATAAAAACACAAACAAAAAATGGTTAACATATTGACCTATATTTAAAATAGACTTGACTCACTACTTCTGTGTTCTGGATAAATATTAACCTTATAGCTGAGCATTGTAACTCTCATTGCGCGAAATAATGATTTTGATATCGCCTTATTGGTAAGTAATGTGCATACAGTGTACGCTTGGATATGCATACATGTTAAGCAAATAAAAAACGTATGTAGGAAAATATATTCATTTTAGCATAATATTTTAATTATTTTGCTTGCATGGACAAACTGATTATTTCCATGCGTGTGTATTTCCAGCACTTGGGGATTTTAAACACAGACCTTTTTAAAACACATGCCAGGGGTTGCATAACTTTTGTTTATACGTGTTTACCATGCAATCCATTCAGGGCCATGTTTTATGTTCAGCATGGCTATATCGTTTTCTAAATATGCGTTCATTATATCAGAGTAAAACTCTGGTGCTCCAGCGTTTATTTATGATAGAAATTAGTACATGTAATTTCTGATCATGTAAAGATTCCTAAAGATGTGATATGTTATATTTATTTTATTACCGTTTTCGTTAATGTATACTTATGTACCATGATATTGTCAGCATAGCATACACGTAATTGCCCAACGAAATGGAGGCTGTACTATTGGTTAGCCCTAAAATCAGCGTTTTGTCGAAGTACCTTAAAAATAATTCAAAATACAAATCCAACTGCTTAGATGAAATATTTTATTAATATGTATGTTTTGTCATATACATACTGTAATAACTAAGCATAACAATAAATCCTATTCTTAAACAAATGCTTTCTAGTATAATCACATTTGTAAATACATATGTTGGAAAAGTAGCCTTGCAAACAATATAGTGCATAATTGTATCTGTTTCTTTATACTTAGCAGTATATTTATTAATGTATTTTATATATATTTTCATGTTTGGTTTATTCATTCGGACTTGCTGGAAGAAAAGAAAGTATAAATAAAAAGTTGTGTTATGTCTTTTTGTATAATAAAGGCTTGTTGCAGGAACGTGATCAAAGTTTGAGCTTCTGATAATTTATTTTATGCATTTATTTGTTTTCTACTAAAACAGTATTATGTCGAAATATCAGTACGTATTCTCTTGATGGTGTCAGATTAAATATCTTCATATAAGATTTAACGGTATATAATACATGTAGATGTAATGATGATTTTTTTTAAAATAAAAATCAAACAGAAGAAAACGTGGCATATTCACGCATATTGTAAATTGACTTGATTCACTGCTGATGTGTTTTCTATAAATATTAGCCTTATAGCATTGTAACTCTCATTTGTACGAAATACTGATTCTGATATCGCCTTATTCTTATGTAATATGCATACAATGTACGCCGGAATACACATATATTGCAGTCAAATAGAACCGTTGTAGGAATATATACATTTCACCATAATAATTTATTATTTCGCTTGTATTGACAAACGGATTCTTTCGATGTGTGTGTATTTCCATCATCAGGTTGATTTTTAAACAAAGCGCTTTTTACAACATATTCTGGGCTTCATAATTTACGTTAACACGTGTATACCCTGTAATCCATTCATGTTTTATGTTCAGTATGCCTATATCGTTTTCTAAATATGCGTTTATTATATAAGAGAGAGAAAAACTCTTGCTCCAGCGTTTATTTAGGATAGAAATGTTGTCGTTTTAAGTACATTATTAGATCTGCTTATTCATTCATAGAAAGATATTTTTATTATGTATTTGTATATACATTTCCAGCAATAGGTTGCATTTCCACAGTGTGCCATTGCTGGAAGAAAAAACAACAACAAATGAATACAACGTTTTGTGCTTTCATTTATTTGTATTAAGGGCTTTTTGCAGCAATATTTTAGCTTCTGATTATTTGCCGTTAGAATGTATGTTGCTTTCTACGCAAACAGTTTAATGTCGAAGTATATGAACGCATTCTCTTTATGGTGTCAGATTAAATATCTTCATATAAAATGTAACGACATATAATAAATTTAAATTGTATGATGTTTTTTTTAAATAAAAAAAACAGAACAACGTAAACATATTCACGCATATTGTCAATTGACTTGATTCACTACTTATATCTCGATAAATAGTAACCTCTTAGCATTGTTACTCTCATTTGTACGAAATATATCACCCTGTTATTATGTAATATGCATACAATGTACGCCTTAACACGTATATGGTAGTCAAATAAAAATACATGTAGGAATATATATATTTTACCACAATAGCTTATTATTTCGCGGGTATGAACAAACGGATTCTTTGTATGTGTGAGTATTTCCAGCAATAGGGGGAATTTTAAGCAAAGCACTTTTTCGAACATATTCTGCGGTTGCATAATTTGTCTACTCGTTTATACCATGTAATCCATTCAGGACCATGTTTTATGATCAGCATGCATATACCGTTTTCTAAATATGCATTCATTATATAAGAGTAAAACTCTAGTTGCCCCAGCATTTATTTATGATAGAAATGTCATGTTTTAAAGTGCATGTAATCTATGTGATCATGAACGTTAACACAATTTCATAAGTTTTGATATCTTTAAGGGGGCCTTTTCACAGATTTTGGCATGTTTTGAAGTTTGTCATTAAATGCTTTATATTGATAAATGTAAACATTAAATTTTAAAAGCTCCAGTAAAAAATCAAAAATAAAATTTAAAAAAGGAAACAAAAGTAGCCCGCAGCAGGGCTCGAACCAGTGACCCCTGGAATCCGTAAGTAAAAATGCATTAGCCAACTGAGCTATCCTGCCAATCATACATAATATGCGTATTTTATACCTTATATAAGCAATCTTCGTAGTTTTACAAATTTAAACGACAACAAGAGACCTCTCCAAATTATTCAATCGTTTCGCGTTGCAACGCTTTATAATTTTAAGGTTTTTAAATCGTCAAAAGATGCATATTATGGCTATATTGGACCGTGGCAAATGTTCAGTAATACTGTTTCCTCACAAATATCATAACTTAACCGAACATTTGCGAATCTGAAACAACTTTTTTCAATTTTGTCAATTTACCAAACCGTGAAAAGATCCCTTTAATATATTTAATTTCAGTGTTCGTGAATTTATAATTAAGAACCATGATGGATTTCAGCAAAGCATACAATTATTTGTCCAACGAAAAAGCGTCTGTACTATGGGTATGCCATTTACACAACATTAAGTCGAAGTACGTAGAAGCTTTTATTTTTGTCGTCGGATGATTTAAGTTCAATTTATATAAATAAATAAGTCTATAACAATGCATTTAGAAACAAAAACATTCAACCTGAAATAGAACATCATCATTAAACTAGATGTTAGATTAAAAATCCAACTGCTTAGATGAAATAGTTTATTAATTTTTATGTTTCGTCATATTATTACTGAAATAACTATGCCTACATATTTATTTATTTCTAAACATTTTTTATCTCTATTATCACAGGTGTATCACAGGTGTAAACACAGATGTCAAGAAAATAGCATTGTAAACAATCTAGTTCATAATTACATCTGATTATTCATTCTTAGACAGTTTTATTAATAAGTTCTTTTATATACTTTCCCACATTTTTATCACAGTGTGCAATTCTATGTTTGGTTTTATAAATTCATACTGACTGGAAGAAAAACAACATATAAATACAAAGTGTTGCGTTGTCATTTTATTACATTAAGGGCTTGTAGAAACAATGTTATCACAATTTTAGCTTCTGCTAATTTCTATAACGCATTTATTAGGTTTTCTACTTAAACAGTATTATGTCGAAGAATATTTACGCATTCTCTTTATGATGTCAAATTATAGCTGGATATGACATTGAATGATATTTATAAATGTAGAATGTATGATTTTATTGAAAAAAAAACAACAGAAAACAAACGTTAACATATTCACGCATATTTTAAATTGTCTTCATTCACTTCTTACATGATCTCGATAAATAATTTCCTTATAGCATTGTAACTCTCATTTGAACGGAATACTTATTCTGATATCGCCCTACTATTATGTAATATGCATAACGGGTACGCCTGAATATACATTCATGTACATGGTAGGCAAATAAAACACCTGTAGGAGTATATAAATTTAATTATTATGCTTGCATGTAATGTACGCACTGACTTTGTCTATGCCTGTGTTTATCCAGCATTAGTGGTAATTTTAAACAAAGTGTTTTGTGAAGTATACTAATGTAAAACTTCCGCTGCTCCAGCAGCACAGCATTCCCATCAATAACTATTTAAACTTATTCTGGGGCTGCATACTTTATGTTTACACGTGTACACCATGTAATCCATTCAGGAACCATGTTTTTTGTTCTGCATGCCTATAGCATTTTCTAAATATGAGTTCATTATATAAGAATACAACTCTAGCTGCTCCAACGTTTATTTTAGGATAGACATGTTATGATTTAATGGACATGTAACTTCTATTAATTGTACGTTAACAAAATTCTTAAAGTTTTGATATCTTTAATTATATTTATTACCGTTTTCGTGCATGTTTAATTATGTACCATGGTGGTTTTTCAGCATAGCATACAAGTATTTGTCCGACGAAAAGGAGCCTGCACTATGGGTATGCACTTAAATCAGCATTAAGTCGAAGTACCTGAAAGCTTTTATTTTTGTCGTCGGATGATTTAAGTTGAATATATATATATATATATATTAATTAGTCTATTACAATGAATATGGCACGAATTGTAAAACCTTCAATATCACATCACCATTTAAACAGATGCACAATTTTAAAATCCAACTGCTTCGTTGAAGTAGTTTATTATTTTTTATATTTCGTCATATTAATAATGAAATAACTTTTCATACAAATTAATATTTCCTTAACAAGTGCTTTCTTATAATCACATGTGTAAACACACATGTTGAGAAAGTATGTATTGTCAACAATCTAGTTCATAATTAGATCTGAGTATTCATTCTTTGGGACTGATTTACTTATTTTATGTATGTAGATACATTGCAGAATTAGGTTGCATTTTCCAAAGTGTGCAATGTTTTGTTCAATACATTCGGACTTGCAGGAGGAAAAAAAGTATCAATACAAATTGTTGTGGTGTTATTGAGCTTTACTAAGCGCTTGTTGCAGCAATGTGATCAACGATTAGCTGCTGCTTATTTCTATGATGCATTTATTTGGTTTTCTACAAAAACAGTATTATGTCGAAGAATATGAACGCATTCTCGTTATGGTGTCAAATTAACATATCCTGATAAACATTTAACGATATATAATACATGTAATGTTATGAGTATTTTGTATAAAAACAGAAAAAAACTCAACATATTTATGCATATTGTAAATTTAGTTGATTCACTTCTTATTTGTTCTTGATAGATATTAACCTCATAACATTGTAACTCTCATTTGTACGAAAACTGATCTCTGATATCGCCGTATTCTTATATAATATGCATACGATGTATACCTGAATATACATACATGTATTTAAACAAAAACGCATGTAGGGATATATACAAATTCCTAA
>NC_068368.1:8906920-8931920 GCF_020536995.1 Dreissena polymorpha | reverse complement strand
TTGTTTGATTGTTGTTTTCGTTAACTTTTGTTCCATAACCCACTTCAATGTGCATTGACATGCATGCAAAAATCTTTTTAATCTCTATGTATGATTCTTTTAATAGTTAGTGTATTAAAGGGATTTTTTCACAGATGTTGGCATGTATTGAAGTTTGTCATTAAATGCTTTATATTGATTAATGTAAACATGAGATCTAAAAATCTCCAGTGAAAGAAACAGGACTAAAATTAAAGAAACTAAAAAGTAACCTTCAACTGGGCTCGAAACACTGACCCCTGGAGTAAAAGTCTATCGCTGAGACTACTCGGCCATCCATGCTCATACAATGAGTGATGTATTCTATACTTCATATAATCAATCCTCGTAATATAAATATAACGACAACATCAGAACTCTCCAAATTATTAAATAGTTTTGCGTTGCAACGCTTTATAATTTTCAGGTTGTTAAATCGTCAAAAGACGCATATAATGGATTTTTTAGAGCATGTTAAATGTTCAGCATTACTGTTTCCTCAGAACAAATATCATAACTATAACGAAAATTAGCGAATCTGAAACATTTTTTTATTTTGTTAATTTAAATTTACCAAAACGTGAAAAGGCCGCTTTAAGCGAACATTATCAAATTAAGTAAAAATGTATGCAAACATAACATTGTGCGCTGGCGGTAATAACTTAACAGTTAATTGAGAGAACGTTATTAACGTTATCAACAATTTTTGAAAACTCAACCTGAAATACTAACAAGAGAGCCAAATGCCTTTAGGCGCTCACCTGAGACCGCACAAGACATAACTATTCTGAGCAGGTATTGCTCACAATGTTTCACTGTAGAGGAAAAGTCGCCCAACACCTGGCAATCATATTTGTTTAAACCTCAACCAATTTTTTATCTTTGCCCACTATACACAATTGATGTTCACAATTATGTTCTCAGCAAGTTTTCCCTGTTATATGGGCAAAATATAAGACGTATGCTGTGTTCCAATGGTTTTGCCACCAAAAGAGCCAAATGGACAAGACCCATACCTCACAAGCAAATCATGAACGACATTTTCCGCCTAGACTGATTTTCGTTTAAAAATAGACTGTCTTTAAAAATAAAATACAGTACAAGTGGAAAGTGTTGTCCTTGAGTAGCTTGTGCGAACTGCACAGGCCAATCAGGGAAAAGATTTAACGCAGTTGCACTAAGCTCGGTGTTCCCAGAGACCGGCTGATTTTGGTGTCTATCCGGCTATAAGAAGGCTGTGCGTTCAATAAAAGATTAATTCGCCAGAGTTAATTTACAGCTAGTGTTATCAGTAACAAAATTATTTCATTTCAACCAAACCTTATTCCCAAATAATGGAATTCGTACAATTAAAGGAACTTGTACGTAGAAATTTGATTAATCAAGTTTAAGAATAAAAAACAACATATTTTTGTAAACCTGCTACAAATAAACATTTTGTACAAAAATGTATGTTCTTCATCTTGCAGCAAATTCTTGAATATTGCATATGCACATTATTTAGAAGGCAGAGCACCAAAAGCGTTATAAAAATAAACAAAACGACACGTGACCTTGAACTTCGATACAAACGTGTTTGTGGACAATTTGTAATACCTCAAACTACATTAAGTCATCACAACTAGTAACAGACGCGTCTTCTCAAATGACACATGGTCGAACAAATCCAACAGTCTGTGGAAGAAGACTTCCTTCAACAAAAAATTATCTAAATACTCGATGCTTTTTAATTACAAAAAATGAACCGTAATTAAAAAATAACATTCAGCCACAATTCATTCCTTTCCTATCATCTAAATGTTGTGCTTTCTCTTTTGTGAACTTTTGTGAAAATTCACCAACCAGTAAGAGAGGATTTGTCGCACACACAAAATTTCATATATATTTTATAATTTATAATGAATAGATGTTAAAGGTACACAATCTGCCCGAACGGGAACCTTTCACAGTAGTAATGTACCCCCCACCCACACACACGCACACAAACACACACACAAGCATATAGTGATACGAAGTAAGTCGTCAGCACAAATTTTGGACCCTATAATCCCCAGTTTTGATCCCAGTGGCATTTTTTAACAAAGTTTGCAGAGAAACAAAATACAATCTTACTTAATTTTTTTTTAGCCAATTAGCCAGGTGATTTCAGATAATAAGATTTTTTAAGTCAGTTCGCTATATCAGTGTTTATAATTAATTTAATTTCCCTGGTGGCCCGTTTTCACCCAAGGAGCATGATTTGATTAATAGAAAGTACAGGCAAAAGATACCAAATAAAAAACATCTTGTTAATAGAGTTTGAGAAATGAATTATGTTAACTAATTAAGTAACAATAATAATTTACAGGCATTGAAATATGAAACAGCTGTAGACTTTTGTTAATGTTCAATCATATCATATAAATGAACAATGCCCGAAAGTAATGATATGTCTTCTTTGAAACTTTGAGTAAAATCAACCCTGAAATTAACGAATAGTTTGGAATACAAACTTTGTGGACAGCCAAACCATACCATACATTCATACATTTGGACGTTCGAAAAAGTGCTTTGTAAGGCTACAACAAATATACATTAAAAAATTCAATACAAACATGTAATGATTTGTACGGCACGTACACAAACCGTATGACAACAACAACATAATGGCCAAACCAACAGGAAAAACATGAACCTTTGCTACGTAGAGAGCATTACGACTTAATTACTGCAATTAATGCAAATGTAACAAAACAAAAGAAACTAATACCTCGCACTTAATACCTGTCAGTCTGACATTAGCAAAAACAAATAATTCCTAATGTAAAACCATTATCAGTTTCAGTTTCAGTATCATATTTTGTACTTTAGATGAATTCCCGATGGAAGCGATATTTAGATGTGCCATTATCAAATGCAAACAAGTTATAGCCAGTTGTATCTATCGGTTATTTTGGTGTTGTGGGATAAACAATTTCATAAGTGTGGTATGATACCATCACTGATCGCAACATCATCATGACGCATCACAACATTTAATTGAATTGTACATTAGCGCAATAATTAAAGAAATGCTTCATAATATTATTTTTATCAGCACCGGCGTTTGTAACATGCGCTGTCAAAATGGGTTGCATCACAGTTTATCATCAAGTATGAAAAAGTGTTGATATCAAACCCACGGAAACGTTAGTTTTGTAAAATGGTTTATTCATGACGACACTTTTAATTGAAGCGCGTGGGATGACAGGCACGCATTTTATGCGCGTTTAATAGTGCGTTGTGATTGGAGAATACATTCATTTCTGTCTGGTATCTCTTAAACGGGAGGAGCTTTACGTTAACTTGCTATATATTCGGTATATTTGTCCGAGTATGTTCGATACGCACACATGCTTCTGTGTCTGGTCGAGTCGCGTATGCCTTATGTTTAGCAAAAAATAATTGAACATCCGTTTTCGCAACTTTGCAGATTTTATCGCCACTTTTTTAATTTACCGATAATTGCGATAGGCAGCAGGAGCCCCGAAAGCAGTTTGTTTGAATCAATGAGGCAAACAGTAAGTATGTACGCCTTATTTTTATATTGACATAAAAATCTATCTGATGTACGTTTATAATTAATATAATATTTAAATATTTATATATTTATTATATTTATATATTTATATATTTATATATATTTATATATTTATTATTTATATATATTTATTATTTATATATATTTATATTTATTTATTTACTAATTTACAAATTCGTACATATAACGAAAGTGATATGATAAATTATTGAAAGCACATGGAGTATTCTGAGAACGGTAAGTTCATGATATTTATGATTTTTACAAAATAATTGTGCACATGTTGTGAGCGTGTGGATTTGATATTTATTAGTAAAATCATCATTTTTAATGAAATGTAATAAAATTATAACGAAAAATCAACTTCTCTGAATAAAAATAATTTCACTATGAAATATATATATCGCTTGGTATTCAACGCAAAATCAGCCGAAAACAGGGTGCATTGCTTTGAAAAGCCCTAACTTAATTATTGTTCAGCGATTTCCATGAACTCGGACTTATTCAACGCAGAAATGAATTCCCTTTCTGGAAATCTACATATCTTGTAATATATTTTACAAATGCTGGGTCAAATTTTAAGACATAACACGATACACAACTTGCGTGACCTTCTCTTCATTAATCTGACCCGATCCAAGACTGAAATCTTCACGGAGTCAAATGGATTTTCCCTGCAAAGTTCACGGACATCGGTGCCATAATACAATAAAACGTATGTAAGACTTTCTTACCCTTCTTACCGTTACATTATACATCAAAACTAACAGTCCTATACATTTTAACTGGCGACAATTTAAACACACGAGTGATTTCATTGGTCCAAACGCAAAGTTGTGTCTTTATTCCCTAAAGATTTCATACTTGAATCGGGTCTGATCGATGACGAGTAGGTCACACGAGTTGTGTATCGTGTTATCTCTTAAAATTTGACCCAGCATTTGTAAAAAATATTACAAGCTATGTAGATTTCCAGAAAGGAAATTCATTTCTGCGTTGAATAATATCGTGTTATATATATATATATATATATATATATATATATATATATATATATATATATATATATATATATATATATATATATATATATATATACGAGGGGTGTTCCAGAATTTCGTGGATTTTCTCCATACCTCATTAGTTTGTTGGCAAAAGTCAATGAAATTTACATATTATACTAACTAATTATCACGGACTTTATATTTAAGCTTAAAATACATGAATTCCAAAAAGCGCGATTGAAACGTAATGCCATAGAGACCTCAGTAAGTATGTGTGTTAAGCGCATTTAAATTTGGTTTAAATGTAGTTGATAAATATAATTTACGGCAAATTTCACGTGACATCGACGTCACATATCAACGTTACACGTAGGTTGAATATTCAATTTATATAATATATAACGTATGTTTGAGGCGTCAGCCTTTTGACCCAGAAGTACTCGTTAACTGCGATATCATTTTTATAAATTTCGAGTGTTTTTTATCGAATAAATTTTAATTGCAGTACATAGTATACATGATATGCATTGATCAACTGACATAAATTAGTTCAAAAAGCAGAGCAAGATATTTGCCGACTTATGCAAACACGGGTAAAATGCGAAAAGCGGCATTCGCGCAGTGTGGTCAGAAGCTACCCTTTTCTCTATTAAGTCTGGCGAGGTTTCGTAGTTTAATTTGTAAAAAATAAATAGACATAAACATTAACATACGTCTTACAAGAAGAGATATTCAAGTGTGTACTAAATATGGTGATATGAGTTTAGTCTACACCTGTAGCAATATGAAAATGAAACTAACTAAATCCAAAATTAACCGAATCTATCCACAAATAGCAAAGTTATACAAAAATATTCGATAATACTACCCTTAAAGTCAATAAAGACAGGTGTGAAAACGATAACGATGATGGCAATTATTTTACACAATTCGGCTTTAAAAGACGTCTGCTCGATTGATGTCACGTGATATAGATCTCGGTTCCGCCGCTTGAATTTCCGATACTTTCGAATGGTCTGAATGGATGTTTCCAATCTTTGTATATTGATAGCTCTTTGCGAGAATGGATCCACATCACCGTTGCACATTTTTATTAAGTTCACAGTAATCTGTTCTTTAAATAAAGATAGCCTAATTAAAGACGGCGCTAATAAAGTGTGAAGGTGGATATTTAGAAATAAGATCCATTTTCGCATGACACTGCAAGTAGTCACATATTAATTCTAGCTTGCATTAGTTGCAATAATTTTATAAAGTGCGCGTGCCATTGAACGTTGAGTTAGGCGATAGGTGCGAATCAAATTACACATACTTTAAGTTTAATTGCTTATACCGAACACGATTTGTAACAAAATACAAATTTGATTTATGTTTAGTTGCTTATACCGAACGCGAAAGTAAAAAAGATACTGTTTTTTTAGCTAATACATCTCTACAGGTAAAACAAATCACAATTTTTAAAAAGTACCATCTTAATAATCAATCAATTTCTAATAACACCTGACTGTGTGACGTTCATTTCAAATTATCGCAGTGCGTGACGAATATTTTCTTTATTTAGTGAATAGACACAGAGACGGTATACATACAATTAATAATGCAATATATACGTTAAACCATCACTAGATGTGCCATAATAACTCGTATACACTTTATAAGCAATATATACAATAAACGTTTTAAGTTAATTAAATAAATGTTTTACGACGCATATAAGATAACGTGATGAACGCTTTGTTTATTTTTTTAATTAAACTAAATGCAATTATATGTCTATTTAGAACCATAATTTTTACAATTTACGCCGAATATCTTAATATTTATTGTATAATATATTATGGACTAAGGGTTTGCTAAAGAAAATTTATTCAAATCGGCTTTAGCTAAGATGGATCAACATCGGAAACTTGTCTAATACATGTGTACATACCTCTTGAGTGCAGCTTCGACGTCGTACTTTCCATTACGAAATCCACACTTTTGACACACAAACTTAAGGTACGATGGGGACCATGATTTTAGGTCTGTGTCCGACATGTCATAGCACTGACGATGCGACCATTTTTTTTACAGTTATGACACTGAATAGATCCATCTGAACACTGTTCTGAACACACATTAAAAGGATATTGAACCATGTTTAGAAACAATATGAACCGTTAAATCTATAAACAGTATTTGCGTGTGTCCAAGAGTATGATATAGCTGAGATCACTCAAATACTGTCAAATTCTTGCTTTAACTTATATTCTTATGGGCCCGTTTCATCAAACATCGTACGACAAATTTAGAATACGATACGAATTTCAAAGAAACATTATTTTAACAGACCGAAGCATATTTTTGCTTATTTCTAGTAAAATCATTTATTTCATCATTTTCTTACCAATGGCTTATTTCTTGCGGAGCTATTTATCAACAGCTTGTATATTTTTAGTTTTTAAATTTAAGTTATAAATTAAGATTGTCGTACGATCTTTGATGAAACGGTCCCATCAAAATACAAGTTAAAGCAATAGTGAAAGAGAATGTGGGAAAATGTAGCTAGAAATGGTTTTGAACATGCATAATTGTGTCGTGTTCTGAGAAAACTGGGCATAATGCTTGTGCGTAAAGTGACACTTTCCGCCTTATCTGGATTTTCGCTAAGAAGAGACATCATTTAAACGAAACATTCCATAAAAGCGGAAATTGTCGTCCCTGATTAGCCTGTGCGGATTGAAACGGCTAATCTGGGATAACAATTTACGCACCAGCATTATGTCCAGTTTTCTCAGAACGCGAGACAATTATGTTTATGATTCATTTTATAGTTTGTTTATTTCGTTAACTACAAATTTGTATTACATTATGTCTACCTTGAGGTTGTTGTACATAGTATAATTATGTTACAATTATAGTATTTTCTGTAAACGAACAAATCCTTTTGTATCGAATACTATGCATTAATATTGTTTTCTACCAAATGTTTTTTTATAGGGATCACTTGTCCGTCGTCTGTCTCGTTAAAAAGTATTAATAGCATCAGTTTGAAACTTTATACATTAATAGACCTCATTGAGTGGGAGTGCGTCTATAAAGAACTCTTAGCATCCCGCTTTTTAAAATTATTTATAATTAATGCATAACCATTATTCTTGTATTAGTTAAGTTAAATTGTCATAATAAAATGTTGTCATGTCATTTTTCCATTTTTCTTTTTTGTGTAACGTTTTGTAAATAAAGCTTTTATTTGTTGTTATTATTATTATTAATACGGATGTTTTAGTCCGGTCTGTTTTCCAAATCGTTCTAAAACATCATTATTTTAGTAGTACAATGGTATAGTGGTATAGGAGAGGTTGAACATATGATTTTGATTAATTATGGATTTATATTATTAAACTAGTGTTTTTTTCTTATTCTCTGTACAAAGATTGATTATATGAAGATTTGCTACAGTGCCTTTTTATCAATGTATGTGGTTCCGTAAATAAATCGGAACTATCCACTTCCGGGTTAAGAAATTGAGATAATTTAGCGATTACATCCATAAATTTGGTAATAAAACGACAACATGATTTAACAACATACCTAATATCACCTTTTCTTCCCATGCAATGCAGTGTCAACGGCTTAAACTCGTTGATAATTGAGAAATGTTATTCGACGAGATTGTTTTTTACCCATCATCGTCCCATGTCATTTTCAAGGTCAACCGGTGTTTTGTGAACACTCGAACCGCATAAAACCCATTGAAATTAGGTTATATTACACTTCATTTTGGTTAATCGTCACCTTTACTTGATAGGACATTCGCATGGTGTGTCAACACTTTCATTTTAGTATTTTTACTGTATATATTCAACAGTTAGATAATAAATGTACATTCCGCGCTTGTTAACCCCAGTTTAAGACTTTGAACCGCAGTTTACACTCTTGAACTCGGGTTTAAAGAATTAATGGGCAAACGGCACTTTGAACTCGGGTTCAAAATTTCTTAACTATATAATTAACTGTTAAATAATTAATGTGCATTCCGCGCCTCTTAACCGCAGTTTTAGAATTTGAACCGCAGTTTAAAGTCTCTTAACCTTATAGTTAAGAGAGGACCAATGAAATCGCGGCATTTACCTTCTATATATAGCTAATTGTGGATTAAGCTCCGCTAATTGGTTGTCTCAGATAACAGATTTGTATCTATTTTTAGACACACTTTGAACTGCGGTTCAAACTCTTGAACTCGGGTTTAAGGATTTAATGTGCAAACGGCACTTTGAACCCGGGTTCAAAGTCTCTTAACTATATAGTTAACTGTTAAACCGTGGTTTAAGGACTTAATGTGCATTGCGCTTGCCATATATTAGCATGTTTCCTCATGACGCAATAACTAATCAATATATTTATTTGTTATAACAGCCGTTCGGCTGGACTATCCCCATAGGAATGCTATACGTACAGAGCCGTACGACTAACCGATAGGCTAGCCGTACGGGCCGTATGACTAGCCATTAGGCTATTCGTACGGGACCGAACGGCTAACCACTGCTTTTGAGAAAATATGAAAACATCTTTTACCATAATATAACGTAATGAATATTATTAGTAATATTTAAATATAAATAATGAATAGTATAAGTAATCATTATATATAAATGTTAAAATAGAATTTTGAAAATTATTGTTGGTTCTGGATCAGCAATTTGGCGTGTATGTCGACATTACCTTAAGGTGGTAACAGGTGCCAGTACAAACTGAATATGTAATGAAGTTTAAATAATTTCTTATTGAAGTATAACTTCATTATCCCAATCTAGCTCAGCCATCAAAAACGTCAGTTGAAATGGTCAAATATGCTTATTGAAGCGCAATCTTATAGCCCCAAAAGTAACAATCTAGACATGGTCATAACCATTCGTTGAAATTGGTCAAACGTAAATCAGTAGTTTTCAAGAATTTAGTTACAGGTCGTTTCCGCCTCTTCACGAGTTCAATGGTATCGACCTGCCCCTGTGAACTTTCCGGAGGAAATATTCAATTTTGAGCCAAATTAGGTCAAATTTACCTCGGCTGTCCGGGTATACGCCAAAGAGATAATTTAGATCCACATTGACCAGCAACCTTAATGTGCGCTGGTAGACAATAGAAAGACAATTCATGCCTGGTTGTCCTTAAAAGGACATGAGCTAGATTAGCAGAGCTGCCCGCAGAAGTTCCCCTACCCGACAAGTCTTCAAGAAATTCTTCTGCGGGTGACTCCCGTCCCGTTCTCGACGTGCACGCTCCACCACTGACCGAGGGTAAAATGTAAATAATTTTAGTGTTTTTCCCAGGAGCTCAAAGGGGCATGGCGCATTACTTTCAAAAAGGGCATTTTAGCGCACAGTTTAGGCAAAAAAGGGAAAAAACGTTCCCTGAATACCTGAATTACATGGCAACATGTAATCGCATCTGAAGCAGTTGTGGAAAAAATAACATATAAACAAGCACATTTAAAGGTAATTGATGTATTAAATTAATTGTGTCACTTTTCTCCTGTGTCATGGGATGGAAGCATAAATGATTTGTCCAGTCAATGAGTAGCTTATCGGGAGATAAGTTTTGTCCATCGGGGGAGGAGTTATGGTCAACCAATCAAGAAGGTGATAAGAACTATCTCAATTTTATGTTCATTTACCTCACAATAAAATCCTATGCTTTGTTGTACGATTCATACGCACATTGGATCGATAGAACACTATATACTGATAGCTTTAAATCATTTTTGTAGTGTACTCTACTTAAGAAGAAAAACAAGTAGAACTTAGAAATTATTCAGAGACTTGTCTTGTTTAATAGAATAGTGTTAGAAAAAATGACAACAGTACACATGTTAGAATACGTGACTACGGTACAAACACATATACATTTTCAATTTCTAAATATATACCTCATTTCCACACAAACAACGAATCATTACACCCGTATAATATGACCCACGGACTTGTAAACTTTTACTTGTTTTGAATCTCTTTTTTTCTTTCAAAACTATCGATAAGATCGATAATATATGCTAATATTGTTAATACAATCAGATTTACAAGTGTAAGGCAACTGACCAATGTTTATTTTATGCTTTCTGGTGGTAAAAAGAGAAATATCAGTGAACAAAAACTAATAATTCACTGTTTCACACATTTACTATCAACAGTGAAAATAGTTGATAATTTGGATTGTTTTACCGGAAATATGTGTTCACAAAAATACAAAAATAATTATTTGTAAGCATAAATTAATAAAATAAATTTGTTGGATTCGGTTAAATATCGATTTTAGTTCACTCGTGATCATAATTTTTTGGCTATGATCGCTCGTGAATTAAATACGATATTCCACCAAATCCATCAAATATCCTCTATTTAATTAATGATCAAAATACATTTGGTAAAACGCAAAGAAATCACACCGCACCGTGAAATTAGCAAGGAAACATGTCTCTCATTAATGTTTGCAAATAATTATATTGGTTTATTGTGTATTAGTTGTAACACAACAAACTATATAATTAATTGTTTGCAAATGAACAAATTAATGATTCATTTTTTAGTATTCGTTCCTTAAAAAGGACCAAATGTTGAAAACGCGAATATTTCGTTAAAAAGATATATTTAAGATTTAACAAACGTGCCATTTTAAATAAAGACTGAGGGAGACATATTTTTGTTCATGTATTTTATACATATTATTTTATACGTCTTTTCTACAAAAAAGAAGCATTATTAAACGCGTACTTGTAAACTTTCATCCGCTTTCATTTTATGTTTATTTTCAAAACTTTCATGATCGATAACATATGCTTATATTGTTTTTATATATATAAGATTTACAAGTGTAGCGCAACTGATCAATATTTAATGATTTAAAACCATTTTTGATTTTAATTAAACGCAAAGAAATCACTGTGTGCACCGCGCCGTGAAATTAGCAAGGAAATAATAACTCGCTTTATTGCATATGTTATTGCATATGTTATTCTATATTTAGTAACGAAATTGGCCGTTTTTTCACGAATAACTTGTGTAAAATCTCGGTATTGGCAACTGTGCCAAAAATCGGTTATTTGCAAACTTCCGGTTATCTCGCACCTGTTGTCCAGTCACGGCAGATCGTCGGCACGCGTTGACGTTACGTAATTGACATGACGCCTTATCTATGATCGCTCCGCCCACTAGAATTGATCCACCAATCAGCGATCGATTAATCGGGCGCACTCGTTAGCAACGACCTGTCCACCATTTTCTAGACAAGCTACATGTTTATGTTCACTTTTAGTCTGTCTGTCGGTCCGTCCACCAGGTGGTTGCCGGATGATAACTCAAGAACGCTTGGGCCTAGGATCATAAAACTTCATAGGAACATTGATCGTGACTTGCAGATGACTTCTATTTATGTTGAGGTCACTAGGTCAAAGGTCAAGGTCACAGTGACCTGAAGCATAAACATGGTTGACTGGAAATAGGAAAATGGTTTTCGGATGATTACTCAAGAACGCTTATGCCTGGGATCATGAAACTTTTTAGGTACATTAGTCATGACTAGTAGATGACCCCTATTGATTTTCAGGTCACTAGGTCAAAGGTCACAGGTCACAGTGACTGGAAATATGAAAATGGTTTCCGGATGATAACTCAAGATCGCCTATGCCTGGGATCATGAAACTTCATAGGGACATTTGTTATGACTGGCAGATGACCCCTATTTATTTTGAGGTCACTAGGTCAAAGGTCAAGGTCACGGTGACTCAACACAGTAAAATGGTTTTCGTACACCACCACCACCCCCACCACCAGCACCACAGTGACAAAAAATGTATTCAGACTGGATTTGATTGAATTTATGAACGAATAAATGTCAGTCAGTCGGAGACCTCCAAGTTCTACAGGTTGTATTAATTGTATTCGTTTGATTTTGTCGGGTTTGCCATCCCATAAAAAATCAAATATAGATGTTTTTATATCTTCAACGATTTTATTATCTGGGTTTGGAAGAACGGTAAGTACATATATTAATTTTGGTATTTAAAAAGTTTTGAATACAGTTATTTTTCCAATTTAGGTTAGTTTTCTATGTTGCCATGATTTAAGACAGTTTTTGAATTTTTGTAGTTTGGGTAATATGTTTTTTAATATTGTTTCATTCTAATTGTTTGTGAATGTTATGCCTTACGTTGATGCCTCGTTTGCTGTCCAATTGAAGTTCATTTCCGTTTTAAGATGAATGTTTAAATGCCTATAATTACCTACTTTTAGCACAGTGCATTTACATTTGTTTGATTTTAGTCCTGATACGTTTCCAAACAGGGTCAGTGATTCTATCAAGTTGTTAAAGGAGCAAGGATTGTTAGTGCAAAAATAAGTTGCGTCATCGGCGAATAATGACTGTTTGATTTCTTCTTCTGGTTTAACGACTATAACGTTTATGTTTGGGTTAGATTGTATGTAATGAGATAGGAATTCTATACATATAATAAATAGCGACGATGAGAGTGGACATCCCTGTCTAACACCTCTTTCGATATTAAAACTGTCAGAGAAGAACCCATTATTTATAATTATACTACTTATGTCACTATAAAAAAGTTTCACCCATTTAATCATATTTTCTCCAAAGTTCATTTTCTCTAAACATGTGAACATAAAGGAATGGTCGAGGGAGTCAAATGCTTTTTCAAAGTCTGCAAAGAATATAAGACCTGATTTGTTTGTGCTATTAAAGAAATTAATGCATTCTTGTATCAATCGTACATTTTCGCCGATATAGCGTTCTTTTGTAAATCCGGATTGTGAACTTGAAATAATCGAAGGTAATATTTTTTTAATTCTATTTCCGATGCTTTTTGTTGCAATTTTATAGTCATTGTTCAATAAACTTATAGGGCGCCAATTTGATAAGGTTTCTAGGTTTTTTCCAGGTTTAGGGATAAGTGATATGATACCTTGTTTTTACAGAACAGTTAGATTTCCATTATTGAAGGAGTAGTTTAGGGAGTTGATTAGATATGTTTTAATTTCATTCCACAATATTTTGTAAAACTCAATTGGTATACCATCTGATCCCGGACTTTTATTATTTTGCATTTCTTTAAGTGCTATCCCACATTCGTATTCAGTAAGGAGTCCTTCACATGAGTGTGTTTCATCATCATTTAGAGTTGATTGAGGTGTATTGAAAGTTGTGTTGGTTGAGGTTTGCTTCTTTTTATAGAGGTTTTCATAAAATAATCGTTGTTCTTTTAGAATCTGTATCCTATTGGTTACTTCAATATCGTTAACGACAAGTTTGTGAATGGTTTTTTGTTCACTTTTACGTTTTTCGATGTTTGAAAAATATTTTGTATTTTTTTTTATTATGTTCTACGTGTTTAGCTCTCGCCCTTAGGATTATTCCATTTAGTTGTTCATGATAAATGTCTTCTAACACTTGTTTTTTTGAATGTAGTTCACTTTCAATACTGGCTTTGTCGATGATATTAGTGTTATGTAGTTGTGTTTGTAATTTTTCTATATCATGTAGTGTTTTTTCTTCAAGTTTGCGTGCTTCTTTTTGTTTGAATGATGTGTATCTTATTGTTGTATTGCGTATGTTACCTTTTATAATCTCCCATAAAGTATTTGGGTTTGCATCATTGTTGTTTTGTACGGTATATGTTATTTCCTGTTTTATTTGGGCTTGATATTGAGTATCTAATAAAATGCTATTATTTAATTTAAAATAGCCCGGCCCTCGTTCTGGTTGAATGTTGTTTAGTTTAAGAGCATTAAGGGAGTGGTCAGTCTTGTTGCTAGAGGGAAATATTACAAATATTTTAAAATGACTTGTTGAAAGTTTGTTTTGCCGAAACTTTTCAAACAATTTAATGTATTAACATCAACATTAAACTGTAAAAAAAAATACCAGCAGCACGCAAAGATAAATACAAATCCCTCTATTCGAACCAGCGAGCTTTCGAAGCAAATTTTAAAAACAGTAAATCACTTATGTATTTTCCAAATTATCAAAGACAATCGTAACACATGCGTTATTATTTTAGCGATTACGATGGATGACTATATATAAACAAAGGCATACTGTTAACGTGTATGTAAGGAGTGTATTTCTCTTTCTTGAATACATTGAATAAATCTAATATTCTGTATTGAATATATATGTCATCGTAATGAATATTATCATTGTAATAAATGTCCTTTCAACGTTGCAACGTGACTGATGATGAAGCGAATATAAATGTGGTGGTAAAACTTGTTTGTAATCGCAGAAATAAGATAATCATCCAATACAGTCCATTAAGCATCGTATAATAATATAACAAACAACCAACACATTTCGGAAATTACAACTTTTGGGGGTAAGCCAATCTAACACTAGACTATGCCTTTCCGCTCTGAATGGATAATTGTTTATTAATATTACTTTATGACGTATTTCCTTCATGTAGCTTATGGGACGTCCGCTCAAAAGTATAACATTCATGTTTATAATGATGTTATTAATTTAAGTTATCGATTGATTGCTTTGTTGCCTAAACTGTATTGGAAACGATTTAATTATCATTCAAAAGCGTGAGGACTTTTTGAGATTGAACCCGGTTCATTCGCATGAAAATCTTCTCACAATTTAATAAGCTTCGTAGATGTTAACTTACCGTTTGCTATCGAAGAGACTCGGGAACTTTTATTGATAAGTTTCGATCACGAGGTAATTTCACAATAAAAGCCAAAGATATATAAGAAGTGAACAGTATCGTGAGGCGCTTTTGACATAGACCTAAACTACTGAGTATATATGACTAAATCAGACAGTTTGGATCTTTGATAATGTGTCAACAATTGTATTTCAAGAAAGTTTAAGAACAATTCACTGACGCTTTTATTAATCTGTCAATTGTTCAACTAAACATCGCGCTATTCGAGAACATTCGACATTGTAAAGAAATCGATTTTTTTAATCGAGGCATATAGAGATATTATGTCTTGTTACGCAGCTTTTGCGTGGATATTATAAGGACTATTTGGAAAACGGCGAAAGATTACAAACAATTTTAATATTACTTTTTTCTATTGTTTTGGGCAATTCAATAATTCTATTTTGATTGCAGCCGGGACAAATTAAATATAAAAATAGTGAACTTTTAATAGAATACTATGTTAGTGCCACTGTGAACTTGGCTTTATCCGACCAGTCTCAGAAAGGCTTACACGGCTCGGCAAGCCTCTCCATGTAAGCCTTTCTTCACCTCGTCGGATAAATTCAAGTACACAATCACACTTACCTAGTATACTCTAAATATTGAATTCATACAGTCAACACTATACATGTTATTGTTTTACAGAAATGCGCTTTATAAAGATTAGTTCATTAGATAAATGTGTTGTAATACACAATAAGATATTTGATATAAAAATAAAATATGAAAAGGCAAGGGCAGATATTTTACTCATGAATTTGGTAATTATTCTGACAAAAACTGCACAAAATACTCAAGAATATTATGTCACTATTTGGTACCATACAATTCAACAAACACACAATCCGTATTTTGTCTAGTAAGTTTTGTTCATAACTTAGATTATCAAAACTCGTGCACCATTGAAATTAATCATGTTTTCCAATTGTCGTTTAACAGTATTAATATTTGATAACATTGTAACATTGACGTCTATGAGGTTGCAAAGTTCTTTTAAAGTCATATTCTTGTAAACCGACAAGAACATAGACAAAGGACACTCAATTAGTACGAAAAAGGTGTTTAATGCGGTCGTGACAATATCAGGCATTAATTACGTTTTTGTCACTTGTGACACAAACACTGCCGTATTTTATCGGTTTTGTCACAGATCGCGCCCCGGTATTTTAAAAATATATTTGCACCTGTTTGAAAAATTACTAGCTCAAGTCACTTATTTCATGAAATCAAATAACAACTTTGATGGAGCTGTATAAAATGGTAGTTTAGTTTGTTTGACATAATATTTTTATATTAAACTCGAAATATGTTTTCAATAAGTTTACACATTTAAGCGCAATCTGAAAGTGTAATCCTCTTAAACAGGCTGATACATGTTTGAGATATGGAGTCCAGATAATTCCGATTGAAAATAGCTCACATTAAGTTTGGATGACATGAGTTTTCTGAAGGGGTCCGAATTCTAATGTCGGACATGTCACACTTGTGGGTAATGACAAACACAAGGTCCGAGAAATCACGAGACTCATCATCCTGGACCTCATGAATGATCTATAGGGAAAAACATAACCTCTAAAAGTTTATTTCAACAGTGATGGTCCTTTAAAAAAATATTCTATTGCACAATGCAGTAATGATGACCAAAGTCTTTACAAAAACACAAAATGTGCGATTCGTTTATCATAACATCGGGTACATGTGTATAATATGAAGTTTCATTTTGTTAGCTCAATTCAGTTTCAAAATAGAGTGTTTGGAGTTTGCCATCTTGATCATTTAGAATATCGCATCGTGCTATCGTTAATTTCTATATACACGTTAAGCAATGTCGTATCTCCGGATTTTTACAAAATTGTTAACATACCTTTGACGAAAATCTTATAATTTCAACATATTATGGAGGTCATCTTGGTTCCATGATAAAACATGTGTGCACGCGTTTATAAACCGTTCGTAAGATTTGATCAAAACATTATTCGGACGCCATTAAAATTATATCAGCAAATTGCTTTATTTATAAGTTATAGATAAGGTATATGTAATAGCTTAGAAGAGAATATACACAGTGGCATAGTCAAAATTGATTATGCAATCCCATTCAACAAGTCCTACAGAACTTCACAGCAAGTTCGATGTTATCAAATATGCAATATAAAGAAGTGAAACTCCAGAAACTGCAGCAGTATTGCAATTCTATCATACACACTTTTGTGGCCCTTTATTTATGGCAAGGAACCAATTGCTAATCTGTAATCTATTCTTAGTAGTATAATCTGTTTACAGGTGTGTTTAATAAACGACTTCGCTGTTGTTTGAAAAGCGACATGGTGATTATGTATTTTATAAGTTCCATTTTAACTATATATATTATGCTTAGTGATGCCAACATTCAAACGACGTTGATCATGTTTTGATTTAGTTTACATTGATGCGATGGTTGCAAAAAATGGTTTTAAAAATTATCGATGTATATCTTATTTTTATAGTCTCATGTTTGCACGTTATCACTTATCGAGAAGCTAAGCACTTTGTTTCCGTAGTCGTTTTATTTGAATTATATGACAATAGCATTGAAATTACATGAAACAGTAACAAAACAAATAATGTTTAAGTATAAGATTGCTAGCACAATTTCTGACCGCTTCAGGGTTTGTAAACAACTCGCGGTAGGTCTCAAATGAATCAGGCATATTCATACAATGTTAAGGTACATTGTTTAGACACTTAAACTGAATTGTCATTAGCTTTAACATAATTTCTACAAACGTTTCTAATTTTTTTACTTTTGTATGTAAATACCTGTATACTAATCTCATTTTCACTTTTAGTGTAACAGAAGAAAGCGATTCAGATTCACCCGAGAATTCTGTGCAATCTTCGAAATTAAGGAAGCATATATACAAAGTATCAGAATCTCAAATACAACTATCGATCATTTGCGATTTGCATTAAATGCATTTTTTTTCATTTCGTGAAAAATGGACCTTTTCAACTTTGTGTTTAACTGTTGAAGATCCATTATATCCAATGGAAATTAAGACCAGAAGACGGAAAACAAATATTGACATATAAACTAGATGTGATGCTTATATGAAATACCTTTCGGTACAGCGTTGTTTAATTTCGATTAACCAATATTTTGAGTATGAAATAATCAAAGATGGCCCTAACCTGAGTTTTCAGGCATGGGGAAAAATGTTGTCCTGACAGAAAAATAAAAGGGCTGCACAAATTATGTGATCAATATGTTTAATATGAGTATAGGGAGAGCAGCGAGTGAAAAGTTTGTCAGACTAAATTTGAATTGCTCACCATTGCAATGTGAGCTTTTAGGGCCGCCGTGTGTCGTGCGTCGTCAGACTTCAACCGAGCATTAACTTTCAATTTGAACAGCGTCTCCTCCTTAACGATGGGCAGATGTTTACGAAATATTCACACTTATAAAGTGTGGTTGACTTTCTTTTGGAGATTAAATTGTTCCGATTCGCTATATATGTAGATATATGATGATGATTGTGATGATGATGATGATGATGATGATGATGATGATGATGATGATGATGATGATGATGATGATGATTATGATGATGATGATGATGATGATGATGATGATGATGATGATGATGATGACGATGAAGATGACGATGATGATGATGATGATGATGATGTGCATTATTCATGTTTTTGTTACAATCTTTTATTATATATTTATCTACACTGTTTTGAGACTATTGTTTTACCCATGTACAAGTTGGACTTAATATTGTCGACTCAATCAAATCGTAACGCTTTGCATTTTAGAAATTTCCGTACATGCAATCTGAAATTATTTAATCATATTTTACCAATACTTATCCATATGTCACCTACTCAATCAGGATGTCATCTTTATTAAAATGACATGCATTATTAATGAATTATTTTATTCGTTTTAGCACACTTGGTAAAGAATCCCCGATGGCATCGTCACGAAGGTCTTCGCGTTCTCAAGAAACGGCAGCATCATCTGCTTCAGAACCTACGATACTCTCCAGATGCTTTAAATGGTGCAAGTCAGGACAACGGTACAAATACACTAAAATATATAAATCACGTACATCTGGCAATACATTTCGTCTTCCAATTTGAAAATAAAACATGTTATACTCGAAAAAGTACAGCTTTTCCGGACAGTAACTACATCATTCATCATGCAGTTTAAAATAAGTTCACCGCCTCTGTTCACAATGTGGACAAAGTTTTTACACGCAAGTCCACATAGGAATTGACCTCTCTTAGAGGAAATCATCTTTTTTTTTCTACATTGTGTAATAGTAGCTAATATTAACACTAAATTCTCTCTGATACTGTTTATGTTATATACTTGAATACTTTAACGTTATACAAATTAAACATGCCTATCGAATTGAAGCCTTGGGTGATTTCGAGTGTTTAAGATTGGTTATATCGTGCTTCATTCAGAATCAGACAAAAGCAAATCCGCTAGACACAGCTTGAAATATATTATAAAATTCACAATTCAGTATTGTAATTAGTTATATACCTATAGATAATTTGACTAAAATACGGATAAACGAGCTTGTTTAAGTACACATCATACTAAGGTCGGGATTGCAATTGAATTTTCACGTAGTTCAATATAATGGGATGTCCCGCGACAAAACTGACTTGCGGGAATGACTCAGTGAGTCGCGGGATCGCCTTAGCAAGTCGCATGAACAAATTAAGTCGTGGGAACGGGAGTGCGCTTTTCGTCTAACTTTTTATCTCCAAATGCTGTAGCTCCTTTTATAAGATCGCACAATGGCGTTATCTTTTAGGCTGTTATTACCTTTTCATTACAACTTCATATACAAGTCTCTGTTTTCAACTCCTACATTTTGCGAGCGATGTTCATCATATATTAACAGAATAATTATCACCAAGAGCTACAGAGCAACAATGCACCCTATGGGGGGGGGGGGGGTACACTGCCTGTAACAGGTTTAAAAAAACAACAACTCGTGTTCAGCAATTATTTTTGAATATCAACTGAGCCGTTTCTCAGGAAAAGAATACTTTTCCCTGGATAATTGCCTTTATTAAATTTGATTTTTTTTAAAACCACTTCTTTATGTAAAGAAAAGTGTTTCGAAAGACAAACAAACTTGTTTGGAGGTATTGTATTTTTGCAATCGTTTGCAAATTTCTGATGAAAGAAAACTAAAAAGCATAGCCTTTTTTGTAAACGAAATAATGAAAAAGAAAGATGTGCATCAAAATTGATGTTTAAATTGATGTATCGCAACTCAAAAATAATATGCTGTTACTTATATATTCTGCTTTATGGGCCGGTGGCATTTATTTACAAATACACTCTTGTCTTGAATTGTATGCAGAGTTCATGCAGTTGGT
The DNA here is from genome assembly GCF_020536995.1 of Dreissena polymorpha. Taxonomy (NCBI): domain Eukaryota; kingdom Metazoa; phylum Mollusca; class Bivalvia; order Myida; family Dreissenidae; genus Dreissena; species Dreissena polymorpha. The sequence goes on along the minus strand of NC_068368.1, from coordinate 8,911,243 downwards.
ATCGGCTATGTGCGCAAACGTGCATTATACCGTGTACACGGGACTATATCTGGGCGGCAACACTCGTTAATATTACATGATACTCTCTGTTAGTAAATGCATGAGTACACATGCATACAAAATACAAATTAAATTACACGAAATTCAGTAAATTAGATACTGCCACTAAGCATATAGTACACTTTACATTACTTACAAAAAATCAAAAATTAAAACTTCAAATTAACAGTTCATTTTGCTTTACTTTCGAGTTCGCTAGAAATTATATTATATCGCATGTTTTGTTCTGCAAAGGACCAACCCTGAGCGTGTTTTAATTAGTTTTAGGCTTTTAATACAATCAAGCTATATAATTAAATTAAAACTTATAATATGTATGCATTAATGGGTTTATTCAATGCTAAGTCATGCTACACGACAGTTCAATGTATAGTATGGCATAATCCATGTATAGTAAGATGTGTTTGTATGTTTTCTGAATCAATTATATAGTATGTAATTCTTAAAGTTGTCCATTCGTGTAAGCATTTCAATGATTATGCATCAATATTTCAGCTTGTCAAGCTATGTGTATAAGAACAAACTTAATAACTGTGACAATTATGTAAGAACTCAATTAAAGCGTGTGGGTAAACCAAAGACAATACAAATTGTAAGAATTTATCTGTAATAACATGATATAATATCGCATGGTATGACAAATTTGAATAAATGGTTGTTTAATTCAAAACAGGATTATTTCTTTGCTGCAAGGTGACAACTTTACATGTTTGACTTATCATTTACTATTGAACATGATGATCACAACTCATTTAAATCAGTACTGATAAGCACTACAAGTAAATTATAATGGCAAAAATATGTCCCTTTCCTTTTTGCGAGTCATGAGAAATACAAACTATTTTCTTCTTCTTAATAGTAAACAATGACAAAGATTTATTCAGTCAGCATAGCGATAAGAATTGAGTACGCTGCTGTGACTATTTACAATTTTATTATTTATCGGAGTGTTGTAAAATTGGTGTAAAATATATGTTTCTGTCATTCAGAACGACTTTCAAACGACAATTCTTATTTATATTGAACTGCATTCTGGGGAAACCAGGCTTAATGCATGTGCGTAAAATCCGTACAGGCTAATCAGGGACGACACTTTCCGTCAAGACTGGATTTCTGTTTAAAACATACTTCCTTTAAACGACACATTTCATAAAAATAGAAAGTGTCGTCCCTTATAAGCCTGTGCTTACTGCACATGTTAATATATGACAAGACATTACGCATAAGCATTAAGCCACGTTTTTCAATTGCGCGGCTCATAATATTTTAAGAGATCAAGAGGAGGAATCTAGGCAAGGAAGCCTCCAAGCGCTGCCGATAAACATGCGTCCAACCAGTAAAGGTTCGGATACTTTGTTTTTATTTCAACCTTCCTTAAATAATTATATACGGATATAAAGACGTATATACAAGTCTTAAACATTTAAAATAATTGTGTATACATGAAGGCGTATCACTATCGTTAGTTGTATATAGATGCAATCTTTTCATGTAACGACAAAAATGCTAACATTGAAATGCAATACGTTTAAATAAATCGTTGTTTATCGAGCATTAAACAACTATAATATTATACCCATTTCCATTCTTACATAAACCGGTGAATGTATTTACTCCACCTGTAATAAGAACTATTCAGTTTCATAAGTATTTTGCACACATTCAAACGCGCGTAAGCATCGATACAAAGTCAATTTGTCGTTATTTTCATTGATAAACTAATTCAATCAATTTAGGATAACTTGTGTTCCTTAGTTGGTGTTTGTACGAGCATTATTTCTCCATAGAAAACATCTACATATGTCATGTAAGATCAGTTCCTGACATAATATTGAATTTGTGTTTACCAGGTACGCCTCATTATGGTATATTCTGTGATGTCTGCAATGTCGCTCCAATACGGGGAACTCGCTGGAAGTGCCAGTGCCCTGATTGTCCCTACTATGACATGTGTTCCACCTGCTATGAGGAAAAAAGAGAACAGCACGATACGTCGCATACGTTCATAAAAATGGAACCTCCGTAAGTTCATACGATGTCGTTTGTTTTTCATTAATCAAATAACGAATCAACACAACACATTTGATTATTGAACATAAACATGATTAACAGTGTATTAACAAATGTTGATACACGTTTGTTAAGAGCGTCGACAATTTCATTTCAAACAAAAAGGCATTGAGTAAAAATACTTAATAAAACTAGTGATACAAACTTAAATATTTATGGTTTACACATCTCTTGAAGATATATGAACCTACACAATACTAGACAATACCGAAGACATGGTCTTCACAGTCCGAGACACGATTTGCCTCTGATGGACAATGGTCATATATTCTATTTTCTTAAGGTTCATGTTTGTGTCTTCCGAATTCGATTGATTGTTTGTTGTTTGAAGCAAAATATTTGAACTATGACTCTCTATACCTCCGTTACAAAGTAGGGGGCTATACTGAATCGCCATGGACGTTTTTCCGTCTGTCTGTTTACCCGTCTGTCTGTACGTAGAAACAAACTAGTCTTCAGGCACTCTTGCACATTATTAAGTAAACCATTCACAGCATAGACTTTCGATTATATCATGATTATTATTATACACTTTGAGCAGAATATTATACCCCCGTTTCAAAGTAATAGAGGTTTAACTGGAATCACCTTGGACGTCTGTCCGTCAGTCTGTCTGTCCGGCTTTCTGTCTGTTTTTCTGTTGAAAGGCACACATTTGTCAGAAGGCTACTCATACAACGATCAACGTGAATAACTCAAAGTTGCATGAACTGTTCGATAAGATATGAAGTATTTGAAATATCCAAAGTTAGAAATTACAGCCCCGTTTCATTAGAAATAGTACATTTTACGATATGCGGCGACGGTGAATATTATTCGTCACTATGGGAGTATAATAATGGTTACGTATCGTTCTGTATTAAGTCAAGTTTTTATATTTCTTTAATTAAAATGTCATCTACTCAACAAATATCATCATGCAATTTAGGTATACACAAATCAAACGTTAAATGTATGTATTACTAATCAAAAACACGATGTTTGAATTTTAATTTAATTATCGTTTCATCGTCCGCGTCCTGGATTTTCCAAACACATTCAAAAATCATATGTATATGATCTATGTCGTACTTAAGATGCGCTGAATATCCGAGCAAATTCATCAGCAGCTGTTACTAATAGAGAGCACTGTTTGCATAAACACCGTGTTACCCATTGCCAAGTGTTACATTCAGTATTTATATCTGAAGATGTTGGGTCCGTAAAGTATTTTGACATAAGAAGAGGACCAACACACTTTAGATCCTGGAAGTGATGTAGCCAATCCTCTTGATAATCATGTTAAATTAAGAGCAAACCATTACATTTTAAATCTATTTTCTACGTCGGGTATCTTCTTTAAATACATTCCTCTTTTATATAATTAAGTAACTGTTACAATATTCTATACCTCACCTAAACAATGTGAATCCCTTTATCTTGATTTAGGTAGAAGCGTTTGGATTGTCATTACACTTGCTAAAGGATTAATTTAAAGCAACATGAAACAAGAAATTTAGCCAATTAACTCTTTAAAAAATCATCGTACAGAAAAAATATTGTTAAGCAAAGTAGGGGCATTTAGTTAAAGTTAAAGAAAACGTAAGAAGATACACGACAAATGCCTGTAATATATCAGTCGGTTTAGATATCTATTTATTACCCAGTTAATGCCCATTACAGTTAGAATTGAAAACGAAAACTTCTTCTTGGCATGTATTAATTTTCATATATTACGAACCAGCTAACTTTGAATCTAAATTAACAACAGTGATTTGTAACGTCATTTTCATATACAACATCTGTGATAAGATTTCCATTTTAATTTACTGCAATATAGGCCTTTAAAAAACCTATATAATGTTTTATAAAATTACCAATATATGCCTTTGAACAGATCCCAAAAATGCCGACGATAAATGACCACCTGCGCTTTTTCAAAAAAAGGCCGCATGTTTGTTTCAGGTTATCATTATCCTTAAATACTTTTTAGAAAGACAATCAAATGACGTACTAAAAAATAGTCGGACAGTCTGATAGCCGTTGATGTTTTTAATATGAACTTGATCGTATAATACTGTAATTATGCAAAAAAATAATAAAATGATAGCACAAATATTGGTTTGGAAAAGTTTCGTCTGTCTGTGAAATCTGATTTATACTAAATGAAAAACGTTCTCAGATAATCTGAAACGAAATTCACTAAAAAGTTAA